>NW_024061197.1:1018392-1128392 GCF_016432855.1 Salvelinus namaycush | reverse complement strand
GTGTGTGTGTGTGTGTTGTTCAGTGTGTGTGTGTGTTGGTCAGTGTGTGTGTGTGTTGTTCAGTGTGTGTGTGTTCAGTGTGTGTGTGTGTGTGTGTGTCTCCAGTATGTGTGTATTGTCCAGTGTGTGTGTCTCCAGTGTGTGTGTGTCCAGTGTGTGTGTGTGTCTCCAGTGTGTGTGTGTGTCCAGTGTGTGTCCAGTGTGTGTGTGTGTCCAGTGTGTGTCCAGTGTGTGTGTTTGTGTACAGTGTGTTTGTGTCCAGTGTGTATACTGTGTGTGTGTATACTGTGTGTGTGTATACTGTGTGTGTGCCCAGTGTGTGTGTCACTCGACTACACACACACATGGAATAAGGGTTGTAAAATAGGTGTCTCCATTATGACAATATAAATAGCCTACCTTATAACATCTAGGCCTACTGATTAGTTTCCACTATTTGTCAGCAACTCAGCTCAAGTAGCAGTTCTACTAACTAGTAATATCTCATTACAAGTATTCATTCTCTTACTCTGTCCGTTAGAATATATTATTGTTCAGAAATACTTACTTTATTATTACTTCTCTCCAGATAGTGTTTTCTACTCTGCAGGGTTGGGTAGGTTACTTTCTACCAGTACTGAGTCAATGTGCAGGGGTACCAGGTAGTTGAGGTAATAATGAGACTATAAGGAGTAACAGTACTGAGTCAATGTGTAGGGGTACCAGGTAGTTGAGGTAATAATGAGGCTATAAGGAGTACCAGTACTGAGTCAATGTGCAGGGGTACCAGGTAGTTGAGGTAATAATGAGACTATAAGGAGTACCAGTACTGAGTCAATGTGCAGGGGTACCAGGTAGTTGAGGTAATAATGAGACTATAAGGAGTACCAGTACTGAGTCAATGTGCAGGGTATCAGGAAGTTGAGGTAATAATGAGACTATAAGGAGTACCAGTACTGAGTCAATGTGCAGGGGTACCAGGTAGTTGAGGTAATAATGAGACTATAAGGTGTACCAGTACTGAGTCAATGTGCAGGGGTACCAGGTAGTTGAGGTAATAATGAGACTATAAGGAGTACCAGTACTGAGTCAATGTGCAGGGGTACCAGGTAGTTGGGGTAATAATTAGACTATAAGGAGTACCAGTACTGAGTCAATGTGCAGGGGTACCAGGTAGTTGAGGTAATAATGAGGCTATAAGGAGTATCAGTACTGAGTCAATGTGCATGGCTACAAGGTAGTTGAGGTAATAATGAGGCTATAATTGAGGTAATATGTACATGTAGGTAGGGGTAAAAGTGACTAGGCAATCAGGATAGAGATTACATCTCCCATTCCAGGGAGTACACACACACACACACACACAGGGAGGGAATGTGGTGTTTGCTAAATATTGTTTTAGGACTTTGAAAATGGACATAAGTATTAGCCTATGGATTATGAAAGCAACAAAAATAAATGGGAAAATGGGAGAGGAGAAATGACTAGAGACAGTGTTGTTTAACTCACTGACCATGACCCATGTGTTCTTCTTACCTTTGTTCAGTAGAAAAGTCTCCCTCTCTAAACATCAGAGGATGCTCCATAGACCAGTCACTCTTCATGGACACACAGCTGGGTACAGGGGAGGCTGGTCTCTCCTGCTTGATTGGTCTTCAACACAACAGAGACAAACATTACATCTCTCATCTACTCTGAGCTCTGATGTAGAAACATAAGAAGAGTTCATTCCAAAAAGCTATATATCCATTTTCAGAAATGTTCGTAAATTAGCTTTTATTCTTTAAAGAAGTTATGTTTATATTTTTTTGCTAAATGAGGAGATGGAACGTGGGTACCTTCCTCTATAAACCAATGAGGAGATGGCACGTGGGTACCTGCTTCTATAAACCAATGAGGAGATGGCATGTGGGTACCTGCTTCTATAAACCAATGAGGAGATGAAGCGCGATCTGCGTCACAAATAGAACTGACTTCTAGACGCTCGTTGGCGCGTGCGAGCAGTGTGTCATTTTTAATAACGAAATTCATTTAGCGACGCGAGCGTTGTAGTCAGCCCCGCTAAAAGGCTGGTGTCGTTACTCTGCCTTCTCCGGGGGAATGTTGAGGTAAATTTACTAACCGGGAGGGTTGAATGATGTAATTTATTGGTGGGCTGGAAGACGCACTCTTGTCTTTTCTATTCCGAGGTTGTTTACTCGCAATATCAGATATTAAGATGTTTTTTATAATGAATGTTTACTGAGGTTGAGGCTCTGACTAGTGATTATTTACCCGGGGTTCAATACCTGCTATTGAGGCGCCCTGAAAATAATATTCAAAAGATTTGTCCTTGGACACAGAGGGGTTAAACACTAAAGTTACCGTCCATCTAGTGAAGAGAGGGGAACTGGACAGAGGTAGCCAGCATCCGTCAACGAGAGAATGATGTATTGTTAGCTAAGTTAACTAGGATGCTGCTGGTATAGTAGCTAGCTAGCTTACCTAGCTGTACCGACTAGCTAGCTGGTCGTGCTGTACCTCGTCTCGATGAAAATGACGAATCCGGTGAACCACAAAATGAAACAAGGATAGAGAGTGAAAAGGATCTGGCTACACTCATACTATCCCTGACCGTAAAGAAAAAAGCTAATTGAACAATAAACTTCTGTCTCAACACTGTAGTGAACTCAGTCGTTATTCCCCAAGATCGCCTCAGCCAACTCTGCGCGTAACCGGACAATATCCTTGGCGCCACACCGAACGGGGACGCGGACAGTTCTGTACGGGGACGCGGACAGTTCCAGGACGCGGACATGAGCAGTGCAACACAATCAACTAAACCCAGTCTTTACAGTGGGTTACATTAGTAATATTCATTTTTTATTATTATGTTAAACAAACATTCTAAGTTTTTTTATAACAATGTTTTGAGATCTTGGCCCATATCGCCAAAGTGTCTCAGAGTAGAAAATTGGTTGTATAAGTGCTGAGAATAAAGACATTTTACACTTATGGGTATAAATTAAAGCTATGCATGAAGTCTCTAGTCCCACCTAGTCGGCAGATATTTAGGACACCTCGTGAGCTGTCCTAAGTAGTTAAGAGTTAACAGCAGGTGTCTTGATAATACTATTGAATAATGCAGTGAGTCAGTGGTTCCTGCACCACATGTAATTGCTTTGGAGTAGTTAAATAATGTTTTTATATTTCTATACGATCAAGCCATAAATAATATAGACCTACATGTGTGACGACCCTCCCACTCTGTCTACCGTTTTCTCTCTTTGCTCTTGTTTCCTTATTAGGATGCCGGTGGGCGGAGTTGGGAGGGTCGTCAGTTACATGGGAAACACCTGGGCCCACTCCCAGGATAAATACACCACTTCCCCATTCATGGGGAGACTCTCTCCATGTAGACACCTTAATAGATTCGGTTATGTTTCATGGGGCTTTTTTTGGTTGTTTGTTTTAGCATCTTTCAACACCCTGCATTATCACATTCATGCATGCAAAACATTCACTTACACTACTGATTACACACACCATTGTATATTATACCTAGTTTCTTTATCTAATAAATATATTTTGTTACTCCTTATTTCCACGTGGTCTCCCTTTTGTTACGGGCTCTGAGCCGGTTCGTGACACATGCAACAGTATGTCTTGTGCTTTTGGCAATGATTTATGTATAATAATTATGTATAACAAGTGATACCATGTATGTCTGCATAGCATTTTGTCTTCATTTTGGCAGATTAACTCATGTTTATTTCTTTAGAGAAACTCTGGTTGGAGCTGTGGCCGAAAGGTGGCTGGTTCGAATCCCGGGCCGGGCGCTGGAAAAAACAGGTGGACTTGATCTGACCACTGGAGGGCTGCTGGGTTCACATCCTCAAAACATTAACCTTTCGTTGATCAGAACTCGAGGTTCTTCACTGAACCCAAAAATATATCACTTTTAGTGGTTCCATATATTAAGGAAGTGATAGAAGCCTTTTTGGTTCTATAAGGAACCTTATTTTCTAAACACGTTTTTCTTTTGATCATTTAATTATATACATCATGTTATTTCAAGTTCTCCCTTTGGAGCGCAACATCACATTGTTTGTCAAGTTGTCTAGGTGTTATAATTATTTCAGCTCTGCCCAAACTTGAAAACGGCTTGCTCAACACGTGAAGGATGCAAAGGGACAACTCAATTCCTTTCCAGTGTTTTATTATGGTTTTGATGCCATTTGTTGAATATGTTGAAACAGTTGATTTGTTGAATAGAGTAGTTGAATGACAGAGGAATAGGGAATAGGAATAGGTTGATAACCTTAAAGAGAATAAACATGCATTATTTTACACTAAACAATGCATGACACAGCAACAAAGCATGGCTTTGAATAAAGTAAACGTTTAAACAATTTTACCTAGCACTTCTAGCAATTACTTCTGCAGTCAGAAAATATCCACAACAAAAGAAGTCACCACTCCTACCAGAGTTAAACATGTAAATTGTGCTAAGCACTGGATGCAACATAATAAATAATTCCAAACGTTACATACCAGTTGCGTCTTTAGGGTTGAACAATGAGCCGTGTGTATGTTGAGGACCAAACATTTTATACCCATGCTTATCTGCCAGGTGCGCATGTAAAAGTAGTCCCTCCAGAAATCCTGGCTCAATTTTTTTGTTCCACCCGTGTTTTTGGGTTATCTGCCCTCTTGAGGCCTGGAGTTCTTTAAAGGAAGAGCTGCCATGGTGCTCATGTTTTGAGTGTTCTGTTTTTTGACGCAACATTGTTAAAAAACAATCCTAAATTGGGCATGGCTATAAATTGGGCAATTGAAGGTATCTAGGGCGTAATATGTGTTAGATGTAAATGAACATTGTATGCAACGTTGTAGGCAACATTATTGGCGAGGGACTTGATGCTACTATGCCAAAGATATTTAGAGTTGTTAAACGGGTGTGAAGAGTGTGTTGATATAACGGTAATATTGTCAAAATTCTGCTTGTAACAACGATCAGAATTGGTTAAAAAAATATGCATTCCATTATATTAGGCAATAATTAAGATCAGGCAAAGTGGTCGTGTCGTGAAAATTCTATCAAATGTCTTACATTGCAACGAGTACAGTCAGGGTGCCGCGGAACCCCTTCAGTACCTCCACAGACCCCGGATTGAGAACCCCTGCAGTACCTCCACAGACCCCGGATTGAGAACCCCTGCAGTACCTCCACAGACCCCGGATTGAGAACCCCTGCAGTACCTCCACAGACCCCGGATTGAGAACCCCTGATTTAGCAGATGCTCTTATCCAGAGATATTTACAGTAAGTACATTCATCTTAAGATAGCTATTTATTTTGGATATAAACTTAATCAAATCTTCATAAAATTGTCATCTTACCTCTTAGCTTTGGTGTCATGTCCCCCAGAGAGATGCATTTTAGAGGCAGGGCCCCCCTCTCTCTTCCCAGAGAGACTCATTTTAGAGGCAGGGCCCCCCTCCTCTCTCTTCCCAGAGAGACTCATTTTAGAGCACTGACCCCTAAACAGAGATCCAACATGTTGGTTGTGGTTAACACATTGACAACTAATTCTTGAATGTCAATTGTTCTCATTTATTCATTATCTCTTTGAGAAATAAAACATTTACTAACAGACATATCGAAACAGTCAGGTGATTTAATGCATCACATGAACATGTAGTTGTGACATTTCATCTCCATGGTAACTGTCAATAATAATACTAAGTCACTGTTAAGGTAGTTATAGACAGTACAGCAACAACAATAATAATAATAAGTCACTGTTTGTTAAGGTAGTTATAGACAGTACAGCAACAATAATAATAATAATAATAAGTCACTGTTTGTTAAGGTAGTTATAGACAGTACAGAAACACAAGGCCGTGTCTCACAACTATGTGTATTCACTAACAGGATATTTATTGTCTTTGAGAAATATATTTTTAACAACTTTTACTTTTACTTCACTACATTCATGAAGAAAATTATGTACTTTTTACTCCATACATTTTACCTGACACCCAAAAGTACTATTTACATTTTGAATGCTTCGCAGGACAGGAAAATGGTACAATTCACACACTTATCGAGAGAACATTCCTGGTCATCCCTACTGTCTCTGATCTGGCGGACTCACTAAACAGAGAACGTCCCTGGTCATCCCTACTGCCTCTGATCTGGCAGACTCACTAAACACAAATGCTTTGTTTTTAAATGATGTCTGAGTGTTGGAGTGTGACCCAGGCTATCCGTAAATTAAAATAACAAGAAAACATTTCGGTATGGTTTGCTTAATAAAAGGAATGTTCAATTATTACTACTTTACTTTTACTTTTGATACTTAATTATATTTGAAACCAAACACTTCTAGACTTTTACTGAAGTAGTATTTTACTGGGTGACTTTCACTTTTACTTGAGTCATGTTCTATGAAGGAATCTTTCCTTTTACTCCAGTTTGAGAACTGAGTTCTGTTTCCACCACTGTTCTAACGTTCCATATGAGACACAGTTTCAACAGACATTCTGGAACTGCGTCGGCTACAAAGTTACTTTACATTTCATATCAGGAAATAAACTAACGGTCACTGGGTGAATTCGTTTTGCATTGCCCGGCTCCCCGGGTGAGCAGAGTTTGCGCATTTTAGACCATTCCATTGGTCCTTAAATTAAATGTCCACTCCCCTGTAGCACCGGGCCATGTAAAACGAACTTCCCCCTGTCGCAGCGCACTGAGACACAGAGTTCTAAACCCAGACGCGTTTCTTCAAGACATCTCTCTTACATTATTTTTGATAAACATAATTTACTAGAAACCAAGTTTAGCTGTGTTTTTTTCCTCCAAAATGTGAGTTACTGTCGGACTTTAATAATTGTAAGCAGGCCTACAAACCAAAAAGGTTTTAATTTGAGAATGTTCATTTGTATGCCTCATATTAAACTGTCTTAAAATATTTGATGATTAGTTGAATCAGGTGTGTAAGTGCTGGTAAGAACAAAAGGATTGAGAAACCCTGAGATAAACATAAAACCATATCATTGAAAAGCTCCTCCACCATCTTTACCAGACGTTTTACTGATAACATGTAGGCCTACTGATTAGTTTACACTTTGAAAACTGCTGTCTGTCAGCAACTCAGCTCCAGTAGCAGTTCTACTAACTAGTAATATCTCATTCCAGGTATTCATTCTCTTACTCTGTCCTTTAGAATAGATTATTGTTCAAAGATACTTACCTCTTTTTTCTTCTTCTCCCCATATTGCGTTTTCTGCTCTGTCGTCTCAAAATGGATCCTTTCCAAAAGAACAACTTTACTTTCTGTTTCAGCTCAGCCGTCTCCCCATCATGATAATAAAGTGTTTTATTGGTATCTTCCACTAGATGGAAGTAAACACCTGCTGTAACTAGACTTTACAACTATGTGTTCGGTTTCATACAGGCAGTGGCCCAGAGTTGGAGTGCTGACCTAGGATCAGGTCCCCCCTCTCCATGTAATCTGATTCATTATGATCTAGGATCAGGTCCCTCCTCTCCATGTAATTTGATTTATTATGATCTAAAAGGCTAAACTGATACTAGATCAGCTCTCCTACTCTTTATGAATATTGTCACAGGTGACTCTTCAAAAGGATGATGATTTGTAAAACAAGCTTTATTCTTTAAGAATCAATTAATATTTTTCGTCAATGTCTTCAGTAACCGAGTATTCCAGGCACTCTCTTCTTATGAACCAGTTGCTATTAAATAAAGAACATACTGCTTTATAGATCCCAACCTGACAAACAATTGTTTGGGTCTTACTTTGAGCACTTGCATTGGGCCTCCATTGAGTCTCCATGTGTCAAGCAGTACAGAGAAACACCCTCTAGATGACAGCAGAGGCTCTTGGATCTACCCTGTCTAACCACTGGGCCTCCATTGAGTCTCCATGTGTCAAGCAGTACAGAGAAACACCCTCTAGATGACAGCAGAGGCTCTTGGATCTACCCTGTCTAACCACCAGTTTAGTGACCTTGTTCCATCAATATGTCCATACTACTTCACAACCGATTTGAGGTCTTGACCAGCAATGTCCCATTGGGCTCAACCAAGCCGAGAGTGAGGTTCTAGAAAGAGGACTGAGTTTTATACCAACTCCTAAACAGGTGGACTGGGGGAGCTCCGGAGGGATCTACACGTCTATCATAGAAGATTGAAGTTATCAGATCATTATGAATATGAAACAGATTTTCCTCAGATACTATTTCCAAACCCCTCACATTGGGAACCTCAGTTGGAGTCAGTGTCAGAAACTATACAGACTCTTATACGTAGGGATGTGGCTTCCTTTTCACAATTCAGAACCAATTTCTTTTTTTAAATCAAGAAACATTAAACATCAATCAGAATATAGTGATTAAACCAGCAGATAAGGGTCTCAGATTGTTGTAATGGATAAAGTGAATATCTTATTGAAGCCAATAGACAATAGGATAATGTTAAACACTATGTTCCATTGTCCCACTCAACACAACCGGAAAACACAAAGATGAATCCAGGAGATAAACTGTATGAGGATAAGTACATTACAGATAAACAGATGGTCTGTCTTTTTGGACTAGATTCTCCATGGCCCAGACAGTTTTACTTACTGCCTAAAATACATATCTCCTGAGTTGTGGGCGGTTCCCTGCAGCTGACCAATAGGAAGTGATTGTGTCTCAGAGACGTGGGCGGTTCCCTGCAGCTGACCAATAGGAAGTGATTGTGTCTCAGAGACGTGGGCGGTTCCCTGCAGCTGACCAATAGGAAGTGATTGTGTCTCAGAGACGTGGGCGGTTCCCTGCAGCTGACCAATAGGAAGTGATTGTGTCTCAGAGACGTGGGCGGTTCCCTGCGGCTGACCAATAGGAAGTGATTGTGTCTCAGAGACGTGGGCGGTTCCCTGCAGCTGACCAATAGGAAGTGATTGTGTCTCAGAATTTTACTGTATTTCTGAATATATTGACTTTTATATCAACCCTCTATCCCAGAAACACCCAGCTATGTTCAGGATACTGATGAATGAAGGGTTTATTACTATTGTAGTACTGACTTTTATATCAACCCTCTATCCCAGAAACACCCAGCTATGTTCAGGATACTGATGAATGAAGGGTTTATTACTATTGTATTACTGACTTTTATATCAACCCTCTATCCCAGAAACACCCAGCTATGTTCAGGATACTGATGAATGAAGGTTTATTACTATTGTAGTACTGACTTTTATATCAACCCTCTATCCCAGAAACCCCCAGCTATGTTCAGGATACTGATGAATGAAGGGTTTATTACTATTGTATTACTCTTTTTAGTAACTTAACTACTGACTTGTTCTATTGTTGTTGTATTGTCAAGAGGTTAACCTGCAAGGAAGCATTTCACTGCACTGTGTCCTCCATGTATATGACAAATAAACACACTGTGTACTCCATGTATATGACAAATAAACACACTGTGTACTCCATGTATATGACAAATAAACACACTGTGTACTCCATGTATATGACAAATAAACACACTGTGTTCTCCATGTATATGACAAATAAACACACTGTGTACTCCATGTATATGACAAATAAACACACTGTGTCCTCCATGTATATGACAAATAAACAAACTTGAACTGAGAAGGGAAGGTGGAGGGCAGCCAGAAAGGGAGGGGAAAAGATGACCAGATAAATTACAGTATGTGTCCTCAAATGTTCTGGAATCTAAACATCTCACATTAGCTGGTAGAACTGAAGAATGAAATGAATCATAGAGGTCTTATAACTTATTACATTCAACAGGTCCATTGTTTTGTCTCATGTCTCTTTATATTCATGTAGCCTGGGGGCCATGTAATCTGATTCATTATGATTGTTTTGTCTCATGTCTCTTTATATTCATGTAGCCTGGGGGCCATGTAATCTGATTCATTATGATTGTTTTGTCTCATGTCTCTTTATATTCATGTAGCCTGGGGGCCATGTTATCTGATTCATTATGATTGTTTTGTCTCATGTCTCTTTATATTCATGTAGCCTGGGGGCCATGTAATCTGATTCATTATGATTGTTTTGTCTCATGTCTCTTTATATTCATGTAGCCTGGGGGCCATGTAATCTGATTCATTATGATTGTTTTGTCTCATGTCTCTTTATATTCATGTAGCCTGGGGGCCATGTAATCTGATTCATTATGATTGTTTTGTCTCATGTCTCTTTATATTCATGTAGCCTGGGGGCCATGTAATCTGATTCATTATGATTGTTTTGTCTCATGTCTCTTTATATTCATGTAGCCTGGGGGCCATGTAATCTGATTCATTATGATTGTTTTGTATCATGTCTCTTTATATTCATGTAGCCTGGGGGCCATGTAATCTGATTCATTATGATTGTTTTGTCTCATGTCTCTTTATATTCATGTAGCCTGGGGGAAATGTAGCTGTATTGAAATGACCTTGTTTTATAACCTTCTTTGTTGCTCAGTGGTACTTCAATTGTCCTGACCACGTCCAATTCTTTCACACAGTAATGCTCCAGCATCCACTCAGAGATTATGCATCTAATGCATTCCTCAAATACTGCAGAGTTGTTCAGCAAGTCCCTGAGATGGTCCTGTTCAACCACATGTATTAGTTTATTTGTCAGATGAAACCTGAGGGGATCACTGTAGTGTCATAATGCATCAACAATGGTTCTGAGGTCCTCAACAATGTGATTCTGTACCGTAGCTGGGATGCAGTGTTCTTTCCTGATTTACTAAATAAAAAGACAGATATTGTTTTAGAGACCTTCAGTTAGTTGCTCAGTGTTGATCTCTGTGGCTTGAACATATTCAGCCTCTGGCAGACTCTCTACATCGCTCATGTCATCTTTAATGGGATCAGTCCCAGTCTCAAATTCACCATGAGGACAATTCTCATCTAAGTTGTCTCTTAAAAGCTCTCTGTGGTTTTGGTAGATGTGTGACCGATAGGTGCTGAAACATCTATTTGTTTTCCCACACCCATTAACTCCACAGGTAATTAGAACATGTGGTTCATGCTGGTGATAGAGGACAATATGTGTGAGTCGTCTGGACACAGAGAAAGTTTGCTCGTTGCAAAGTGGACAATTGAATAGAGTCGGCATTCTTCAGACAGATTGTGAACCTTGGAATGATGGAATGGAATCATGGAGATCATTGGTACTCAGACACTTGCAGACATCATCAAGGGACCAGTCTTCCACAGCCACACTCAAATTCAAGTTGACACTAAAAGTAAAGGTGAAATGTATTAGTGTTGAGGCTATAAAACCAGAGCTGGTCAGGAAAGGTGAAGTTATCCGTCTCTTATTTATCTGACGTCATATTTCTGCCTGTCGTTAATAGTCTTTCATTTTATTTGTTTACTGGGATCCCCAGGATCTGTTACAAAGCAGCAGCTACTCTTCCTGGAGTCCAACAACTATAAAGTTGTATCCAGGTATATTAGACATCTCTTTACAGGACAATGGGACAGTGGTGGTAACAGCAGCTACTCTTCCTGGAGTCCAACAACTATAAAGTTGTATCCAGGTATATTAGACATCTCTTTACAGGACAATAGAACAGTCGTGGTAGCAGTGGATGCTTTTATGATGTATCAAATACTTATGTCATGCAATAAAATGCAAATTAATTACTTAAAAATCATACAATGTGAATTACAGACCTCTACATGCTTTGTAAGTAGGAAAACCTGCAAAATCGGCAGTGTATCAAATACTTGTTCTCCCCACTCTATATATATATACAGTATATACTGTATATATTCAACATTAGGAACAAGTCAACCCATATCAGTTCTATGATCATTCTGGGCTGGCAAACATAATAATAATGTTTATTCGTATCTGTCTCTGAACTTGGTTTCTGTTGCTAATGATCTGTTGTTGGATGGTAATCAGAGTAATTGCATAGCAGCTTCTGTCATTTTTGAATGTTTTTTTGTATAGATTGGATTACCTTGAACATATTTTTTGTCTGTTTAATCTGTTATCAATAGATGGTCAAGGTATTGATTATCTGTTATCAATAGATGGTCAAGGTATTGTCATCCTCCTGTCCTAAAGGCCACGGTCATAGTAGCATTCCATTTTATTGAAGGACTAGAACCTGAGGAGACAAGTGTCACATCCTGATCTGTTTCACCTGTCTTGGTGATTGCCTCCACCCCCCTCCAGGTGTCACATCCTGATCTGTTTCACCTGTCTTGGTGATTGTCTCCACCCCCCTCCAGGTGTCACATCCTGATCTGTTTCACCTGTCTTGGTGATTGTCTCCACCCCCCTCCAGGTGTCACATCCTGATCTGTTTCACCTGTCTTCGTGATTGTCTCCACCCCCCTCCAGGTGTCACATCCTGATCTGTTTCACCTGTCTTGGTGATTGTCTCCACCCCCCTCCAGGTGTCACATCCTGATCTGTTTCACCTGTCTTGGTGATTGTCTCCACCCCCCTCCAGGTGTCACATCCTGATCTGTTTCACCTGTCTTGGTGATTGTCTCCACCCCCCTCCAGGTGTCACATCCTGATCTGTTTCACCTGTCTTGGTGATTGTCTCCACCCCCCTCCAGGTGTCACATCCTGATCTGTTTCACCTGTCTTGGTGATTGCCTCCACCCCCCTCCAGGTGTCACATCCTGATCTGTTTCACCTGTCTTGGTGATTGTCTCCACCCCCCTCCAGGTGTCACATCCTGATCTGTTTCACCTGTCTTGGTGATTGTCTCCACCCCCCTCCAGGTGTCACATCCTGATCTGTTTCACCTGTCTTGGTGATTGTCTCCACCCCCCTCCAGGTGTCACATCCTGATCTGTTTCACCTGTCTTGGTGATTGTCTCCACCCCCCTCCAGGGGTCACATCCTGATCTGTTTCACCTGTCTTGGTGATTGCCTCCACCCCCCTCCAGGTATCACATCCTGATCTGTTTCACCTGTCTTGGTGATTGCCTCCACCCCCCTCCAGGTGTCACATCCTGATCTGTTTCACCTGTCTTGGTGATTGCCTCCACCCCCCTCCAGGTATCACATCCTGATCTGTTTCACCTGTCTTGGTGATTGTCTCCACCCCCCTCCAGGTATCACATCCTGATCTGTTTCACCTGTCTTGGTGATTGTCTCCACCCCCCTCCAGGTGTCACATCCTGATCTGTTTCACCTGTCTTGGTGATTGTCTCCACCCCCCTCCAGGTGTCACATCCTGATCTGTTTCACCTGTCTTGGTGATTGCCTCCACCCCCCTCCAGGTGTCACCCATTATCCCCAGTGTATTTATACCTGTGTTTTCTGTTTGTCTGTTGCCAGTTAGTTTTGTTTTGTCAAGACTACCAGTGGTTTTCCCGGTTTTGACCATTCTGCCTGCCCTGAGCCTGCCTGCCGTTCTGTACCTTTCGGACTCTGCTCTGGATTACTGACCTCTGCCTGCCCTTGACGTGTCGTTTGCCTGCCCCTCTGTTTTTGTAATAAAGGTTTGTTACTTGGAAACTGTCTGCATCTGGGTTTTCTCCTGAGCCTTGACAACAATGGGTTTAGTAACTAAGGATTGTATCTTTAAGGGTTCACTATGTAGCCTACAGAGAAACACATTTAGAGATCAAGCCTTGTAGACTCGTCATTTCAGATACCTTTACTTTGCAGGAGAGGGGATTCCACTGACGTCGGAATCACTATTTCAATTTGTCTACAGACTCAATAGTATTTTCATTTCAAAATGCAGTATTCTCATCCATTTTGATGATTATTTCTCATTAAGAGACATTCACTAAGAGGATATAAGTTGTTCAGACCAATGTGCTGCTCTAACATTTTAACACTGAGCCATGTGACTCTACAGTAGCCTACATCTATAGTCTACTGTAAAATCAGATGCTGCTCTAACATATTAACACTGAGCCATGTGACTATACAGTGGCCTACATCTATAGTCTACTGTAAAATCAGATGCTGCTTTAGGCTAAATACTATAGTTTTCTGTGTGTTTCAATAGGACAAATGGAAAGAGTTCCTACTGTATTCTAAATGGTGGTGTAGTGTATCTACAATGTGACCTCCCTAAATAATGCACAAGTTACATGTTAACTTCATTCCTGAGTAGAGAATGCAGGAGACTAATAAAGCAGGTAGAGGACCATTTTGTGGTGCTGAAACATAAAGCGCCAACTGCAGCACAATCAATAGGAGGTGAACAGCGCCTGGTGCTGAAACATAAAGCTAACTTGTTAGGCAACAGATGGAGAAAACCTACACCAGTCGAGTAATTCATTTCAACAATAATCTTCATTTTAATGTGACTTTTCAAACAACAAGAGGGCTTAATTGGAGTCTATTTCTTCAGAGCGAAGGCCCATATAAAATAACTGTCTGAGGTAGGCTATGTGGCTTATTTTTTATTTTACCTTTATTTAACTTGGCAATTCAGTTAAGAACAAATTATTATGTTCAATGACGGCCTAGGAACAGTGGGTTGCCATCTAGTGGAAGTCATAGGAACTGCAATCTGGGTCCTAACCCATTAGATACTGTATAGGCATTGAATTGAAAACCAGCCACATCAAAAAGAATCCCACTTCCTGGATGGATTTTTCTCAGGTTTTCGCCATATCAGTTATGTTATACTCACAGACATTATATTAACAGTTTTGGAAACCCACAACCTGGTCATGCAGCTGACAGAATGGCTCTGGAGCTTTTCCTTTACTCAGCCAGAGCACGTTGTTGTGAAGCAGGAGATCATCCTGGATGGCCTCCTCTGATTCTGTCACCAGCTTGCTTTTCCTTTACTCAGCCAGCGCACGTTGTTGTGAAGCAGGAGATCATCCTGGATGGCCTCCTCTGATTCTGTCACCAGCTTGCTTTTCCTTTACTCAGCCAGCGCACGTTGTTGTGAAGCAGGAGATCATCCTGGATGGCCTCCTCTGATTCTGTCACCAGCTTGCTTTTCCTTTACTCAGCCAGCGCACGTTGTTGTGAAGCAGGAGATCATCCTGGATGGTCTCCTCTGATTCTGTCACCAGCTTGAGGAAAAGACGGTGTTGTGTTGCTTGATGTCTCCCTGACAAAGTTGACACACAGCACACTCTGATGGATGAGACAATGTAAACCATGTTTAGTCTGGTACACAGCACACTCTGATGGATGAGACAATGTAAACCATGTTTAGTCTGGTACACAGCACACTCTGATGGATGAGACAATGTAAACCATGTTTAGTCTGACACACAGCACACTCTGATGGATGAGACTATGTAAACCATGTTTAGTCTGGTACACAGCACACTCTGATGGATGAGACAATGTAAACCATGTTTAGTCTGACACACACTCTGATGGATGAGACAATGTAAACCATGTTTAGTCTGGTACACAGCACACTCTGATGGATGAGACCATGTAAACCATGTTTAGTCTGGTACACAGCACACTCTGATGGATGAGACAATGTAAACCATGTTTAGTCTGGTACACAGCACACTCTGATGGATGAGACAATGTAAACCATGTTTAGTCTGGTACACAGCACACTCTGATGGATGAGACAATGTAAACCATGTTTAGTCTGACACACAGCACACTCTGATGGATGAGACAATGTAAACCATGTTTAGTCTGGTACACAGCACACTCTGATGGATGAGACAATGTAAACCATGTTTAGTCTGGCACACAGCACACTCTGATGGATGAGACAATGTAAACCATGTTTAGTCTGACACACAGCACACTCTGATGGATGAGACAATGTAAACCATGTTTAGTCTGGTACACAGCACACTCTGATGGATGAGACAATGTAAACCATGTTTAGTCTGGTACACAGCACACTCTGATGGATGAGACAATGTAAACCATGTTTAGTCTGGTACACAGCACACTCTGATGGATGAGACAATTTAAACCATGTTTAGTCTGGTACACAGCACACTCTGATGGATGAGACAATGTAGACCATGTTTAGTCTGACACACAGCACACTCTGATGGATGAGACAATGTAAACCATGTTTAGTCTGACACACAGCACACTCTGATGGATGAGACAATGTAGACCATGTTTAGTCTGACACACAGCACACTCTGATGGATGAGACAATGTAGACCATGTTTAGTCTGGTACACAGCACACTCTGATGGATGAGACCATGTAAACCATGTTTAGTCTGGTACACAGCACACTCTGATGGATGAGACAATGTAAACCATGTTTAGTCTGGCACACAGCACACTCTGATGGATGAGACAATGTAAACCATGTTTAGTCTGGTACACAGCACACTCTGATGGATGAGACAATGTAAACCATGTTTAGTCTGGTACACAGCACACTCTGATGGATGAGACAATGTAAACCATGTTTAGTCTGGTACACAGCACACTCTGATGGATGAGACAATGTAAACCATGTTTAGTCTGGTACACAGCACACTCTGATGGATGAGACAATGTAAACCATGTTTAGTCTGGTACACAGCACACTCTGATGGATGAGACAATGTAGACCATGTTTAGTCTGGTACACAGCACACTCTGATGGATGAGCCAATGCCAGCCATTCATTTGTGGGGTGATCTCCTTCAACCTGCTGACCAGGCCCCTGTGTCTGCCCACCATAGCAGGAGCCACGTCGGAGACCACAGAATGGACTTCTTCGAATTACAAGCCATGCTGCGTAAACAATTCTTCCAACATTGTGAATTGGATGTCCCTGGTGGTGTGTCCTTCCAGGGGAACGTCCCCGGTGGTGTGTCCTTCCAGGGGAACGTCCCCGGTGGTGTGTCCTTCCAGGGGAATCAGTGCCAGTAGCTCTTCTTTAAAGTCATTTCCATGAAAATAACGGACATAAACACACAACTGTGCTACATCGGTGTTGTCAGTTCTCTCATCAATAGCCAGGGGAACAACAGTTCTCTCATCAATAGCCAGGGGAACAACAGTTCTCTCATCAATAGCCAGGGGAACAACAGTTCTCTCATCAATAGCCAGGGGAACAACAGTTCTCTCATCAATAGCCAGGGGAACAACAGTTCTCTCATCAATAGCCAGGGGAACAACAGTTCTCTCATCAATAGCCAGGGGAACAACAGTTCTCTCATCAATAGCCAGGGGAACAACAGTTCTCTCATCAATAGCCAGGGGAACAACAGTTCTCTCATCAATAGCCAGGGGAACAACAGTTCTCTCATCAATAGCCAGGGGAACAACAGTTCTCTCATCAATAGCCAGGGGAACAACAGTTCTCTCATCAATAGCCAGGGGAACAACAGTTCTCTCATCAATAGCCAGGGGAACAGCAGTTCTCTCATCAATAGCCAGGGGAACAACAGTTCTCTCATCAATAGCCAGGGGAACAGCAGTTCTCTCATCAATAGCCAGGGGAACAACAGTTCTCTCATCAATAGCCAGGGGAACAACAGTTCTCTCATCAATAGCCAGGGGAACAACAGTTCTCTCATCAATAGCCAGGGGAACAACAGTTCTCTCATCAATAGCCAGGGGAACAACAGTTCTCTCATCAATAGCCAGGGGAACAACAGTTCTCTCATCAATAGCCAGGGGAACAACAGTTCTCTCATCAATAGCCAGGGGAACAACAGTTCTCTCATCAATAGCCAGGGGAACAACAGTTCTCTCATCAATAGCCAGGGGAACAGCAGTTCTCTCATCAATAGCCAGGGGAACAACAGTTCTCTCATCAATAGCCAGGGGAACAACAGTTCTCTCATCAATAGCCAGGGGAACAACAGTTCTCTCATCAATAGCCAGGGGAACAACAGTTCTCTCATCAATAGCCAGGGGAACAACAGTTCTCTCATCAATAGCCAGGGGAACAACAGTTCTCTCATCAATAGCCAGGGGAACAACAGTTCTCTCATCAATAGCCAGGGGAACAACAGTTCTCTCATCAATAGCCAGGGGAACAACAGTTCTCTCATCAATAGCCAGGGGAACAACAGTTCTCTCATCAATAGCCAGGGGAACAACAGTTCTCTCATCAATAGCCAGGGGAAATGCTCAGCCTGACTGAGCCCCTCCAGAACAATCCTATGAACGTCATCCGCCAGAGCACGGGCACAGCGTCCGGCTGTTGACGCAGACAGGGGCACCTGTTTGACAGACGCAATTATGCCATCCACAGACTTGTCTGGGGCCAATTCCTCCAAAACTGTCACCATGCGCTTTTTAAATAGCTCAGCGTCTGTGAAGGGCATGTTGTGTTTGGTTAGAACCCAGGATGCTTTTAGGAAGCACTTGTGACCTTCTGTTGTTGGGTCAGGCCATGAAGGAGGATTCTACTGCCTTTTTTGTAGCTTGTAGTTAATGCTTAACTAGGGTACGTGGGACGGTAGCGTCCCACCTGGCCAACATCCAGTGAAATTGCAGAGTGCGAAATTTAAACTACAGAATTGTAAATATCTAACATTCTTGAAAATACACATGCAATATGTCAAATTAAATCTTGACTTCTTGTTAATCCCGCCACGGTGTCAGATTTCAAAAAGGCTTTACTGGCGAAAGAAAACCATGCGATTATCTGAGGACAGCACCCCATGAAACAAACACAGACAATCATATTTTATCCCGCCAGGCGCGACACAAGACTCAGAAATAACGATATAATTCATGCCTTACCTTTGAAGAGCTCGTTGGCACTCCAATATGTCCCATAAACATCACAAATAGTCCTTTTGTTCGATTATTTCCATCATTATATCTCCAAAATGTCCATTTATTTGCGCGTTTGATCCAGAAAAACACCGGTTCATGACTACAAAATACCTAATAAATTACCTGTAATCTTTGTCCAAACATTTCAAACAACTTTCCTAATACAACTTTAGGTATTTTTTAACGTAAATAATTGATACAATTTAAGACGGGATAAACTGCGTTCAATACCGGAGGAAAACAAAGTGGAGCGAGCTTTCAGATCACACGCCCCAACCACAACAGTACACTAGACTCGACCCTCGTTCTGAACAGTACTTCTTTATTTCTCAAAGGAAAAACATCAACCAATTTCTAAAGACTGCTGACATCCAGTGGAAGCGATAGGACCTGCAAGCAAGTGCCTTAGAAATCTAGATCCCCATAGAAACCTATTGAAAAGAGAGTGACCTCAAAAAAAAATATTCCTGGATGGTTTGTCCTCTGGGTTTTGCCTGCCAAATAAGTGCTGTTATACTCACAGACATCATTCAAACAGTTTTAGAAACATCAGAGTGTTTCCTATCAAATAATACCAATTATATGCATATCCTAGCTTCTAGGGCTGAGTAGCAGGCAGTTTACTTTGGGCACCTCAGTCATCCAAACTTCCGAATACTGCCCCCTACCCCGACAAAGTTACATTTTTCTGTGTCGGGCCTCTGTCTGGAGCGGGAAGTCCACTTTGAAAGTATCATGCTTAGATTCATAATGCAGACTGAGATTGAATTATTTGCAAACAGTGATATTTTCATTGCAAACAAGACACACTGGCTTGGCAGTGGAGATAGATGGTTAGATGAATGCATATCTCTCTGTCTGTATGGAGATAGATGGTTAGATGAATGCATATCTCTCTGTCTGTATGGAGATAGATGGTTAGATGAATGCATATCTCTCTGTCTGTATGGAGATAGATGGTTAGATGAATGCATATCTCTCTGTATGGAGATAGATGGTTAGATGAATGCATATCTCTCTGTCTGTATGGAGATAGATGGTTAGATGAATGCATATCTCTCTGTCTGTTTGGAGTTAGATGGTTAGATGAATGTATATCTCTCTGTCTGTATGGAGTTAGATGGTTAGATGAATGCATATCTCTCTGTCTGTACGGAGTTAGATGGTTAGATGAATGCATATCTCTCTGTCTGTATGGAGATAGATGGTTAGATGAATGCATATCTCTCTGTCTGTATGGAGATAGATGGTTAGATGAATGCATATCTCTGTCTGTATGGATATAGATGGTTAGATGAATGCATATCTCTCTGTCTGTTTGGAGATAGATGGTTAGATGAATGCATATCTCTCTGTCTGTATGGAGATAGATGGTTAGATGAATGCATATCTCTCTGTCTGTATGGAGATAGATGGTTAGATGAATGCATATCTCTCTGTATGGAGATAGATGGTTAGATGAATGCATATCTCTCTGTCTGTATGGAGATAGATGGTTAGATGAATGCATATCTCTCTGTCTGTTTGGAGTTAGATGGTTAGATGAATGTATATCTCTCTGTCTGTATGGAGTTAGATGGTTAGATGAATGCATATCTCTCTGTCTGTATGGAGTTAGATGGTTAGATGAATGCATATCTCTCTGTCTGTATGGAGATAGATGGTTAGATGAATGCATATCTCTCTGTCTGTATGGAGATAGATGGTTAGATGAATGCATATCTCTGTCTGTATGGAGATAGATGGTTAGATGAATGCATATCTCTGTCTGTATGGAGATAGATGGTTAGATGAATGCATATCTCTCTGTCTGTTTGGAGATAGATGGTTAGATGAATGCATATCTCTCTGTCTGTATGGAGATAGATGGTTAGATGAATGCATATCTCTCTGTCTGTATGGAGATAGATGGTTAGATGAATGCATATCTCTCTGTCTGTATGGAGATAGATGGTTAGATGAATGCATATCTCTCTGTCTGTATGGAGATAGATGGTTAGGTGAATGCATATCTCTCTGTCTGTATGGAGATAGATGGTTAGATGAATGCATATCTCTCTGTCTGTATGGAGATAGATGGTTAGATGAATGCATATCTCTCTGTCTGTATGGAGATAGATGGTTAGATGAATGCATATCTCTCTGTCTGTATGGAGATAGATGGTTAGATGAATGCATATCTCTCTGTCTGTATGGAGATAGATGTTTAGATGAATGCATATCTCTCTGTCTGTATGGAGATAGATGGTTAGATGAATGCATATCTCTCTGTCTGTATGGAGATAGATGGTTAGATGAATGCATATCTCTCTGTCTGTATGGAGATAGATGGTTAGATGAATGCATATCTCTCTGTCTGTTTGGAGATAGATGGTTAGATGAATGCATATCTCTCTGTCTGTATGGAGATTGATGGTTAGATGAATGCATATCTCTCTGTCTGTTTGGAGATAGATGGTTAGATGAATGCATATCTCTCTGTCTGTATGGAGATAGATGGTTAGATGAATGCATATCTCTCTGTCTGTATGGAGATAGATGGTTAGATGAATGCATATCTCTCTGTCTGTATGGGGATAGATGGTTAGATGAATGCATATCTCTCTGTCTGTATGGAGATAGATGGTTAGATGAATGCATATCTCTCTGTCTGTATGGAGATAGATGGTTAGATGAATGCATATCTCTCTGTCTGTATGGAGATTGATGGTTAGATGAATGCATATCTCTCTGTCTGTATGGAGATAGATGGTTAGATGAATGCATATCTCTCTGTCTGTTTGGAGATAGATGGTTAGATGAATGCGTATCTCTCTGTCTGTATGGAGATAGATGGTTAGATGAATGCGTATCTCTCTGTATGGAGATAGATGGTTAGATGAATGCATATCTCTCTGTCTGTATGGAGATAGATGGTTAGATGAATGCATATCTCTCTGTCTGTATGGAGATAGATGGTTAGATGAATGCATATCTCTCTGTCTGTATGGAGATAGATGGTTAGATGAATGCATATCTCTCTGTCTGTATGGAGATAGATGGTTAGATGAATGCATATCTCTCTGTCTGTATGGAGATAGATGGTTAGATGAATGCATATCTCTCTGTCTGTATGGAGATAGATGGTTAGATGAATGCATATCTCTCTGTCTGTATGGAGATAGATGGTTAGATGAATGCATATCTCTCTGTCTGTATGGAGATAGATGGTTAGATGAATGCATATCTCTCTGTCTGTATGGAGATAGATGGTTAGATGAATGCATATCTCTCTGTATGGAGATAGATGGTTAGATGAATGCATATCTCTCTGTCTGTATGGAGATAGATGGGTAGATGAATGCATATCTCTCTGTCTGTATGGAGATAGATGGTTAGATGAATGCATATCTCTCTGTCTGTATGGAGATAGATGGTTAGATGAATGCATATCTCTCTGTCTGTATGGAGATAGATGGTTAGATGAATGCATATCTCTCTGTCTGTATGGAGATAGATGGTTAGATGAATGCATATCTCTCTGTCTGTATGGAGATAGATGGATAGATGAATGCATATCTCTCTGTCTGTATGGAGATAGATGGTTAGATGAATGCATATCTCTCTGTCTGTATGGAGATAGATGGTTAGATGAATGCATATCTCTCTGTTAGTATGGAGATAGATGGTTAGATGAATGCATATCTCTCTGTCTGTATGGAGATAGATGGTTAGATGAATGCATATCTCTCTGTCTGTATGGAGATAGATGGTTAGATGAATGCATATCTCTCTGTCTGTATGGAGATAGATGGATAGATGAATGCATATCTCTCTGTCTGTATGGAGATAGATGGTTAGATGAATGCATATCTCTCTGTCTGTATGGAGATAGATGGGTAGATGAATGCATATCTCTCTGTCTGTATGGAGATAGATGGTTAGATGAATGCATATCTCTCTGTCTGTATGGAGATAGATGGTTAGATGAATGCATATCTCTCTGTCTGTATGGAGATAGATGGTTAGATGAATGCATATCTCTCTGTCTGTATGGAGATAGATGGTTAGATGAATGCATATCTCTCTGTCTGTATGGAGATAGATGGTTAGATGAATGCATATCTCTCTGTCTGTATGGAGATAGATGGATAGATGAATGCATATCTCTCTGTCTGTATGGAGATAGATGGTTAGATGAATGCATATCTCTCTGTCTGTATGGAGATAGATGGTTAGATGAATGCATATCTCTCTGTCTGTATGGAGAGATTAATGATTGGATAGATGGTTAGATGAATGCATATCTCTCTGTCTGTATGGAGATAGATGGTTAGATGAATGCATATCTCTCTGTCTGTATGGAGATAGATGGTTAGATGAATGTATATCTCTCTGTCTGTATGGAGATAGATGGTTAGATGAATGTATATCTCTCTGTCTGTATGGAGATAGATGGTTAGATGAATGCATATCTCTCTGTCTGTATGGAGATAGATGGTTAGATTAATGCATATCTCTCTGTCTGTATGGAGATAGATGGTTAGATGAATGCATATCTCTTTTGCTACTTTTTGAGAGCGACATGTTCTCTTGCTATCTGTCACATCTGCTCCTGCTACGCCCTCTTGTGTTCATCCGGTGTCTTCTTGACCTGCAGCCACTCCCCTCTCTCTCTCCCTCTCCCTCTCTGTGTGATTGTGTGGCTGGAGACAGGTGTGCTGGAGTCAGAGCAGATCCCCACCAGCTGCAACCCGTTCCATAATCATGACCTCTACAAATACTCAGTCCTGCCACTTCCACTCTGCCAGATCGTAAACTCTGCTCAGACAGTTTACGCTTCTAGCTATTTATGATTATTCCAGATCCTGTTTCCCTGTCTGACGCTGTTTATCATCTCACTGCAGTTTTGCCCGTCTGACTCCGGTCCCAGTCTCCTGTTCCACATCTCACCACCCTGCTACCCTGTTCTGGATTCAGCTCACCATCACTCCCTTGGATTTCTCTCCGGACCTGTTTACCGTGTCTCAACCCAGCTCACTCCAACCTCAGCCTCCACATCTGGTTTCCTACAACCCACCCGAGCTTCCTCTGGCCTGCACTCCATCTCTCCCTGTTTGGCAATAAATATTTTGGTTTATTCATCCAGTTTCCTGGTCTGAGTCTGCTCTTGGGTTCCCCTCCACCTAACACTATCAGTTTCCTGGTCTGAGTCTGCTCTTGGGTTCCCCTGTGCTGCTCCACCTAACACTATCAGTTTCCTGGTCTGAGTCTGCTCTTGGGTTCCCCTGTGCTGCTCCACCTAACACTATCAGTTTCCTGGTCTGAGTCTGCTCTTGGGTTCCCCTTTGCTGCTCCACCTAACACTATCAGTTTCCTGGTCTGAGTCTGCTCTTGGGTTCCCCTTTGCTGCTCCACCTAACACTATCAGTTTCCTGGTCTGAGTCTGCTCTTGGGTTCCCCTGTGCTGCTCCACCTAACACTATCAGTTTCCTGGTCTGAGTCTGCTCTTGGGTTCCCCTTTGCTGCTCCACCTAACACTATCAGTTTCCTGGTCTGAGTCTGCTCTTGGGTTCCCCTGTGCTGCTCCACCTAACACTATCAGTTTCCTGGTCTGAGTCTGCTCTTGGGTTCCCCTGTGCTGCTCCTCCTAACACTATCAGTTTCCTGGTCTGAGTCTGCTCTTGGGTTCCCCTGTGCCGCTCCAACTAACACTATCAGTTTCCTGGTCTGAGTCTGCTCTTGGGTTCCCCTCCTCCTAACACTAGCAGTTTCCTGGTCTGAGTCTGCTCTTGGGTTCCCCTGTGCTGCTCCTCCTAACACTATCAGTTTCCTGGTCTGAGTCTGCTCTTGGGTTCCCCTGTGCTGCTCCACCTAACACTATCAGTTTCCTGGTCTGAGTCTGCTCTTGGGTTCCCCTGTGCCGCTCCACCTAACACTATCAGTTTCCTGGTCTGAGTCTGCTCTTGGGTTCCCCTGTGCCGCTCCACCTAACACTATCAGTTTCCTGGTCTGAGTCTGCTCTTGGGTTCCCCTGTGCTGCTCCACCTAACACTATCAGTTTCCTGGTCTGAGTCTGCTCTTGGGTTCCCCTGTGCTGCTCCACCTAACACTATCAGTTTCCTGGTCTGAGTCTGCTCTTGGGTTCCCCTGTGCTGCTCCTCCTAACACTATCAGTTTCCTGGTCTGAGTCTGCTCTTGGGTTCCCCTGTGCTGCTCCTCCTAACACTATCAGTTTCCTGGTCTGAGTCTGCTCTTGGGTTCCCCTGTGCCACTCCACCTAACACTATCAGTTTCCTGGTCTGAGTCTGCTCTTGGGTTCCCCTGTGCCGCTCCACCTAACACTATCAGTTTCCTGGTCTGAGTCTGCTCTTGGGTTCCTCTGTGCCGCTCCACCTAACACTATCAGTTTCCTGGTCTGAGTCTGCTCTTGGGTTCCCCTGTGCTGCTCCTCCTAACACTATCAGTTTCCTGGTCTGAGTCTGCTCTTGGGTTCCCCTGTGCCCCTCCACCTAACACTATCAGTTTCCTGGTCTGAGTCTGCTCTTGGGTTCCCCTGTGCTGCTCCACCTAACACTATCAGTTTCCTGGTCTGAGTCTGCTCTTGGGTTCCCCTGTGCTGCTCCACCTAACACTATCAGTTTCCTGGTCTGAGTCTGCTCTTGGGTTCCCCTGTGCTGCTCCTCCTAACACTATCAGTTTCCTGGTCTGAGTCTGCTCTTGGGTTCCCCTGTGCCGCTCCAACTAACACTATCAGTTTCCTGGTCTGAGTCTGCTCTTGGGTTCCCCTGTGCTGCTCCACCTAACACTATCAAACTAATTGTTCTGAACGAATGTTGACGTTAAAAAAAGTAGTGTGGACTAGAGCTGTTTTCCCCACCAATCAACGCACAGAGAAATAAACAAAGAATTATAATTTAATAGAGATTTTGCTGATTTTATTAACTTAATCAGATCTAAATTATTTTATTGTCACTGAATGTATTATGTACTAATCAAATGTGTTAAAATGTTGTTAAATGTGTAGTGTAGGCCTATTCATTAATTCAGCCTATTCATTAATTCAGCCTATTCATTGTGCTAATATATATGCTAATTATGTTCTGGCCCGCCGACTTTAACTCAGAAAAAAATTGTCCCGAAGCCAAACCTAGTTGACGAACCCTGTTTTATAGTATTCCATGGCCTTTACTGGCCAAAGGTTAAACTGCTGTTATGTTTCTGATATACTATGGTGTTGTGTCACTAGACTTTGACCAGATATTATTGCATCCAAAGATCAACTGTACCTAGAACATAGATACAGAGACACTTGTCATCAGGAGGCTACTCTCTCAGCACAACGGAAAATATCTCAATGACTTGACATGTTCTGGTTGTGAATTCAGGCTACAAGGTGAGAATCTTCCCAGGGATTATTGTAAAGTGTGTAGATACATTAAATGTATGGTGTTATTTTAGTATAGTGAATGACAGTAAAACACTCAGATCTAACAGTCCATTACACCTGGGACAGCTACGTGACAGTTCAGTCATACAAAATGGCGCTAACTGGGCGTAGTCAATCAAATTCAAAAACATATTGTTCATATATCGTATTATACGATTCATATATCGGGATTATTTTACAATTTGTCAAAATGTTAATGTATCCTAGTTGTAAATCATCTTTCAGAATATCAGAACATTTGTTGTTTTCTAAATTACAATGATCTCCTGCTTCCTGTGTAGTTTGGTATGAAACCACTGAACAGACTTTACATTGTTATTATGAACTGAGTTCAGTAACAGCAGAATAATATCATACCTGTTGAACAAAGCAACACACTAGAATGAGAGAAATTATTAAGAGAAAGTGAGACATTATTATTATTAATGTTATATTATTATTACTACTATTGTTATTATTAATATTTTGATTATTCATATTATATTATTATTATTATTATTATTAGTTCCACCACATGGAGAAAAGGTGAAAAATATCAGTCACAACTACATGTTGATGTGATGCATTAAATCACCTGACTGTTTGGATGTGTCTGTTAGTAAATGTTTTATTTCTAAGAGATAATTAATAAATTGAATAATTGACATTCAATAATTAGTTGTCACTGTGTTAACCACAACCAACATGTTGGATCTCTGTTTAGGGGTCAGTGCTCTAAAATGAGTCTCTCTGGGAAGAGAGAGGAGGGACCTGCCTCTAAAATGAGTCTCTCTGGGAAGAGAGAGGAGGGGGGCCCTGCCTCTAAAATGAGTCTCTCTGGGGAGAGAGAGGAGGGGGGCCCTGCCTCTAAAATGAGTCTCTCTGGGGAACATGACACCAAAGCTAAGAGGTGAGATGACAATATTGTTTAAGAACTTTGTTTCTAAAATGTTATATCCACAATGTTTTCACATGTGTTATTTTTAATCAGAAATGATTGCTTATGGGAACCTTCAGGTGTCTGTAAAATATTGTTGTTCTATAGAATTTATAGAATGCATGTCACAATCATTTTGCCAACTCTTAATTATTGCCTAATATGTTGGCATGCATAACATTTAGACTAATTGTGATTGTTGTTACAAGGTGGATTTTGACAATATTTCCGTTACATAAACACACTATTCACTCCTTTTAAAACCAAAAGGGTTCTATCTTGCTTAAATATACAGAACCACTAAAGTTCTATATAGAACCATTAATAGGGTTCTTTGGTCAGAACTCTAGAGGTTCTTCTTCACTGAATTGATCTTCATTATATCCAAACACACTGGTGGTCAGGGAGACATCTCTTCATTATATCCAAACACACTGGTGGTCAGGGAGACATCTCTTCATTATATCCACACTGGTGGTCAGGGAGACATCTCTTCATTATATCCACACTGGTGGTCAGGGAGACATCTCTTCATTATATCCACACTGGTGGTCAGGGAGACATCTCTTCATTATATCCACACTGGTGGTCAGGGAGACATCTCTTCATTATATCCAAACACACTGGTGGTCAGGGAGACATCTCTTCATTATATCCACACTGGTGGTCAGGGAGACATCTCTTCATTATATCCACACTGGTGGTCAGGGAGACATCTCTTCATTATATCCACACTGGTGGTCAGGGAGACATCTCTTCATTATATCCAAACACACTGGTGGTCAGGGAGACATCTCTTCATTATATCCACACTGGTGGTCAGGGAGACATCTCTTCATTATATCCACACTGGTGGTCAGGGAGACATCTCTTCATTATATCCACACTGGTGGTCAGGGAGACATCTCTTCATTATATCCACACTGGTGGTCAGGGAGACATCTCTTCATTATATCCAAACACACTGGTGGTCAGGGAGACATCTCTTCATTATATCCAAACACACTGGTGGTCAGGGAGACATCTCTTCATTATATCCAAACACACTGGTGGTCAGGGAGGCATCTCTTCATTATATCCATACACACTGGTGGTCAGGGAGACATCTCTTCATTATATCCAACACACTGGTGTTCAGGGAGACATCTCTTCATTATATCCAAACACACTGGTGGTCAGGGAGACATCTCTTCATTATATCCAAACACACTGGTGGTCAGGGAGACATCTCTTCATTATATCCAAACACACTGGTGGTCAGGGAGACATCTCTTCATTATATCCAAACACACTGGTGGTCAGGGAGGCATCTCTTCATTATATCCAAACACACTGGTGGTCAGGGAGACATCTCTTCATTATATCAAACACACTGGTGGTCAGGGAGACATCTCTTCATTATATCCAAACACACTGGTGGTCAGGGAGGCATCTCTTTGTTTGAACGATGGAACACGTCAACTCTGGATGACTTTTTTACAATACAATACAATACAATACAATACATTACAATACAATACAACTTTGTCCATTAGTTACAGCAAACAACAAACATGTCTCTTCTTCAATGTTCTACTCTGAGATGCTTTGTGGATATGGGCCCAGATTTGAATATATTGTTTAAAAAAACTTAGAATGTTTGTTTAACATAATCATAAAAAAATAGGAATATTACTAATGTAACCCACTGTAAAGAGTTTATATTATATTATAATATATATATATATATTACTAATGTAACCCACTGTTTAGTTTAGTTATTTTGTGCCACTGTTCTGGAACTTCCTGCGTTCTCGTATAGAACTGTCCGCGTCCCCGTTCGGTGTGGCGCCAATCATATTGTCCTAGGAAGAAACCTAGGAAGAAACCTAGAGAGGAACCAGGCTATGAGGGGTGGCCAGTCCTCTTCTGGCTGTGCCGGGTGGAGATTATAACAGAACATGGCCAAGATGTTCAAATATTCATAGATGACCAGCAGGGTCAAATAATAATAATCACAGTAGTTGTCGAGGGTGCAACAGGTCAGCACCTCAGGAGTAAATGTCAGTTGGCTTTTCATAGACGATCATTCAGAGTAGAAAACAGCAGGTCTGGGACAGGTAGCACGTCCGGTGGACAGGTCAGGGTTCCATAACCGCAGAACAGTTGAAACTGGAGCAGCAGCACGGCCAGGTGGATTGGGGACAGCAAGGAGTCATCAAGCCAGGTTGTCCTGAGGCGTGGTCCAAGGGCTCAGGTCCTCTGAGAGAGAGAAAGAAACAAAGAAAGAATGAAAGAGAAAGAGAGAGAATTAGAGAGAGCACACTTTAATTCACACAGGACACCGGATAAGATAGGAGAAATACTCCAGATATAACAGACTGACCCTAACCCCCCGACACATAAACTACTGCAGCAGAAATACTGGAGGCTGAGACAGGAGGGGTCGGGAGACACTGTGGCCCCATCCGACGATACCCCCGGACAGGGCCAAACAGGCAGGATATAACCCCGCCCACTTTGCCAAAGCACAGCCCCCACACCACTAGAGGGATACCTTCAACCACCAACTTACCATCCTGAGACAAGGCCGAGTATAGCCCACAAAGATCTCCGCCACGGCACAACCCAAGGGGGGGGCGCCAACCCAGACAGGAAGATCACGTCAGTGACTCAACCCACTCAATTGACGCACCCCTCCCAGGGACGGCATGGAAGAGCACCAGTAAGCCAGTGACTCAGCCCCTGTATTAGGGTTAGAGGCAGAGAATCCCAGTGGAGAGAGGGGAAGCGGCCAGGCAGAGAATCCCAGTGGAGAGAGGAGAAGCACTAACTGAAGTTTATTTAGTGCTTTTTCACGACATCAACAGCTGCCTGCATTTCTTGTGGACCGATGGAGCTCCCCGGTTGTTTCTTCCACCTGTTAAATCCCGTGGAGGGCTTCTCTCTCTCTCGTTGACGGATGCTGGCTACCTCTGTCCGGTTCTCCTCTCTTCACTAGATGGACGGTAACTTTAGTGTTTAACCCCTCTGTGTCCAAGGACCAAACTTTTTTAAATAATTTTCGTGGTGCCTCAGTAGGCTGGACACATGACGTTTTCAACAATGTTATTTTCTGGTAAAAACTAGTTCATTGCATCCACCATGGAGCCCAGTTTCATAACATTACCTTATCTTATATTATGTCTCTAGTTATGAAGTAATCGTGAAAAAACAGACCTTATTTAGGTCATTGTTCACCCTGCCAGCTCCTATTAGTTGTATTGAGCAGCGTGGCACCAACTCACATTCTGAACATTCTATTACCAGATCATTGTTCTGCGTCACAATATCAGCTATACTATTGTTATCAATGAAACCTGCCGGCATTAATTTTGAACACTGACCTCAGGTAAGTTATTATATTGAGATGCAGTGCCTTAGACCGCTGCACCACTTCGGAGCCCATATTTGTTTTCATAAAAAGTGTTTAACTGAAATAAAACTCATGTCTCTGTCCTAGTTTTCAAGACGTTGCCGATTTAAGCAGTCAGAAGAGATTGTTTACATTAAGAATGCATTTTCTGGTCATGGTTAACCATATGTGTTTTCAGAAAAAGGTATACAACCTAAACAAAACGCATGTCCCTGTCCTCTTTTTCAAGATGTGACTGATTTAAACAGCCAGAATACTTTTTTAAAATGAAGAAATAACATTTTTTTTGACGACTTGTTGTTTCTAAATGGCTGCTGGGTAATTTGATATGCATTGCAGTCTTCATTCGTAGGCATCGGATTGAATGAATGCTGCGCAGGTTCACTGAGTTACAAACCAAATGGACAGGTCTAGCTAATTGATTTGTAGATCTGACGCAATTGCAACCTCAGATTATCAGCCTAGCAGGTGTCGTGAATGAGCCATGTAGTACTCACAGAAGGCCACAGGGAGAGATATAAACCCAACCCGTTTTTTGCCTTAAACTCTAAACCTAACAATCAATCAAATGTATTTATAAAGCCCTTTTTACAACAGCAGATTGCAACTCTAACCCTACCAATTTTAGCGTAATTCTAGAGTAGGGTAGCCTAGAACACTTTTAGAAACTATTTTAGTAATAATATTATGTTAATAAATACATACAGGAACTATTTTAGTATTCATATTATGTTAGTAAATACAATTATAGTACTAAATAGCATTTTGATTATTTTGTTAATCAAAACCTGTCTAAGCATTGTACTGTTTTTATTTTGTTATTAGTTATTTTATTATATTTATTATTGCAAGGCAGAACACTTGATCAACAAGCCACATGTGTTTTATTTTTCAAATGTGGTTTGAACTGGGTGATCTAGTAACCTCTATGTGAAAGCCCAACAATTGGCTTGGGATATATGGGGCAGGTTGGAGACTGATCTAAGGAATTAATGAGGTTAATACACTTTATTTCTCAGCTGCCTCACCAATGTCTGTACATGAATTAATAACTTTTAATTGCTAAATATTTCCAATAGATGGAGGCATAAGACCATGAAGCATCAGTTATAGGCTACAAGCAGCAATATGATTGACATAAAATAGCATGCAACCACAGACTATATGTCCCATGATTTTCTAAAATGGTCACTCATTACTTTAGTTAGCTATATATCTGGTATTAGGGCTGTGTTGCTTTTGGGAGAGCAACATCTTTTTTATTAAAGCAGGTATTGTACACTGGACAAATAATCACTACTCAGATGCTCTATTATGTAGCAACTGCAGTAGTACTGAATAATGTGTAATTCCTTACTAAAGTAGTAATTACTTAGAATTGCAAAATGCAACCATCAAATAACCACTCATAGCAAAACAAACATCGAAACTGACATAAACCAGAAACACCATACATTTAGTAGATGAGAGATGTAATGTTTGTCTCTGTTGTGTTGAAGCCCAATCAAGCAGGAGAGACCAGCCTCCCCTGTTCCCAGCTGTGTGTCCATGAAGAGTGACTGGTCTATGGATCCTCCTATATCCGTTAGAGAGGGAGACTTTTCTACTGAACAAAGGTAAGAAGAACTCATGGGTCATGGTCAGTGAGTTAAACAACACTGTCTCTAGTCATTTCTCCTCTCCCATTTTTTGTTGTTTTCATAATCCATAGGCTAATCCTTTTGTCCATTTTCATAGTCCTAAAACAATATTAAACAAAGACAACATTCAACTACCTGGTACCCTGCACATTGACTCAGTACTGGTTCTCCTTATAGTCTCATTATTACCTCAACTACCTGGTACCCCTGCACATTGACTCAGTACTGGTACTCCTTATAGTCTCAGTATTACCTCAACTACCTGGTACCCCTGCACATTGACTCAGTACTGGTACTCCTTATAGTCTCATTATTACCTCAACTACCTGGTACCCTGCACATTGACTCAGTACTGGTACTCCTTATAGTCTCATTATTACCTCAACTACCTGATACCCCTGCACATTGACTCAGTACTGGTTCTCCTTATAGTCTCATTATTACCTCAACTACCTGGTACCCTGCACATTGACTCAGTACTGGTACTCCTTATAGTCTCATTATTACCTCAACTACCTGGTACCCCTGCACATTGACTCTGTACTGGTACTCCTTATAGTCTCATTATTACCTCAACTACCTGGTACCCCTGCACATTGACTCAGTACTGGTACTCCTTATAGTCTCATTATTACCTCAACTACCTGGTACCCTGCACATTGACTCTGTACTGGTACTCCTTATAGTCTCATTATTACCTCAACTACCTGGTACCCCTGCACATTGACTCAGTACTGGTACTCCTTATAGTCTCATTATTGTTATTTTATTGTGTTACTATTTCCTTTTTTTTTTTTACAAGGTACAAGGACAAGATAGCACGTCCGGTGAACAGGTCAGGGTTCCACAACCTCAGGCAGACCAGTAGAAACTGGATCAGCAGCACTACAAGGTATCACGTCCGGTGGATCATGTATCAGTACTGATAGGATGGAAAGAAAGGGAGCGCTGCTCTCAGATCAGTTTTCTCCATTCAAATCTTTCCTTAATTAGAAACATCGTTTGACTTGTTTTGACGAACTTTACCGGTACTATTAGGATGTATTGGTCTGCATGTTTTGACGAACTTTACCGGTACTATTAGGATGTATTGGTCTACATGTTTCGACAAACTTTACCGGTACTATTAGGATGTATTGGTCTGCATGTTTCGACGAACTTTACCGGTACTATTAGGATTTATTGGTCTGCATGTTTTGACGAACTTTACCGGTACTATTAGGATGTATTGGTCTGCATGTTTTGATGAACTTTTCCGGTACTATTAGGATGTATTGGTCTGCATGTTTTGATGAACTTTTCCGGTACTATTAGGATGTATTGGTCTGCATGTTTTGACGAACTTTTCCGGTACTATTAGGATGTATTGGTCTACATGTTTTGACGAACTTTACCGGTACTATTAGGATGGAATGGTCTGCATGTTTTGACGAACTTTACCGGTACTATTAGGATGTATTGGTCTACATGTTTTGACGAACTTTACCGGTACTATTAGGATGGAATGGTCTGCATGTTTTGACGAACTTTACCGGTACTATTAGGATGTATTGGTCTGCATGTTTTGAACGCCATTGAGCCAGTGGATTACTGAACAGAACGTGCCAACAAAACAGAGTTTTGGGGATTTAAGGAGGGACTTTATCGAACAAAACAAACATTTATTGTGTTCCTGGGACCCCTTGGATTGCCAACAGAGGAAGATCTTCAAAGGTAAGTCATTTATTTTAGCACTATTTTTGAGTTTTATGACACTTGTGCAGGTTATGAATTTATGCTAATGCAGCAAGCTGGTGAGGCGCTGTCCTCAGACGATCAAATGCTTTCGCCGTAAAGCCTATTGTAAATCGCACAAAGCGGTTCGATTACCAAGATTCTAAGCTAAAAAATCATTTGTGACACTTGTATTTTCATGAATGTTTAATATTAAGAATTTTGTGTTTTGAATTTGGCGCTCTGCAATTTCACCGGATGTTGTCAAAGTGGTTCGCTAGCATCCCACCTAGCCTTAAGAAGTTATTAACCTCTAACACCTCCCAAACCCGGATCCGGGAGCACCCCCATCAATAGAAAAGCTACTAGCATAGCCTAGCATAGCGTCACAAGTAAATACTAGCATCTAAATATCATTAAATCAAAAGTCCAAGACACCAGATGAAAGATACACATCTTGTGAATCCAGCCATCATTTCTGATTTTTAAAATGTTTTACAGGGAAGACACAATATGTAAATCTATTAGCTAACCACGTTAGCAAAAGACACCACTTTTTTTACTCCACCAGTTTTTTACTCCATCAGTAGCTATCACAAATTCGACCAAATAAAGATATAAATAGCCACTAACCAAGAAAAAACTTCATCAGATGACAGTCTGATAACATATTTATTGTATAGCATATGTTTTGTTAGAAGAATTTGCATATTTCAGGTATAAATCATAGTTTACCATTGCAGCCACCATCACAACTCTTACCAAAGCGACTAGAATAACTACAGAGAGCAACGTGTATTAGCTAATTACTCATCATAAAACATTTCTTAAAAATACACAGCGTACAGCAATTGAAAGACACAGATCTTGTGAATACAGACAATATTTCAGATTTTCTAAGTGTTTTACAGCGAAAACACAATATGGCATTATATTAGCTTACCACAATAGCATACATCACCCCAGCATTGATTCAAGGCAAAAAGAGCGATAACGTATAAACCACCAAAATACACTGCTCAAAAAAATAAAGGGAACACTTAAACAACACAATGTAACTCCAAGTCAATCACACTTCTGTGAAATCAAACTGTCCACTTAGGAAGCAACACTGATTGACAATAAATTTCACATGCTGTTGTGCAAATGGAATAGACAAAAGATGGAAATTATAGGCAATTAGCAAGACACCCCCAATAAAGGAGTGATTCTGCAGGTGATGACCACAGACCACTTCTCAGTTCCTATGCTTCCTGGCTGATGTTTTGGTCACTTTTGAATGCTGGCGGTGCTTTCACTCTAGTGGTAGCATGAGACGGAGTCTACAACCCACACAAGTGGCTCAGGTAGTGCAGCTCATCCAGGATGGCACATCAATGCGAGCTGTGGCAAGAAGGTTTGCTGTGTCTGTCAGCGTAGTGTCCAGAGCATGGAGGCGCTACCAGGAGACAGGCCAGTACATCAGGAGACGTGGAGGAGGCCGTAGGAGGGCAACAACCCAGCAGCAGGACCGCTACCTCCGCCTTTGTGCAAGGAGGAGCACTGCCAGAGCCCTGCAAAATTACCTCCAGCAGGCCACAAATGTGCATGTGTCAGCATATGGTCTCACAAGGGCTCTGAGGATCTCATCTCGGTACCTAATGGCAGTCAGGCTACCTCTGGCGAGCACATGGAGGGCTGTGCGGCCCCACAAAGAAATGCCACCCCACACCATGACTGACCCACCGCCAAACCGGTCATGCTGGAGGATGTTGCAGGCAGCAGAACGTTCTCCACGGCGTCTCCAGACTCTGTCACGTCTGTCACATGTGCTCATGTGCTCAGTGTGAACCTGCTTTCATCTGTGAAGAGCACAGGGCGCCAGTGGCGAATTTGCCAATCTTGGTGTTCTCTGGCAAATGCCAAACGTCCTGCACGGTGTTGGGCTGTAAGCACAACCCCCACCTGTGGACGTCGGGCCCTCATACCACCCTCATGGAGTCTGTTTCTGACCGTTTGAGCAGACACATGCACATTTGTGGCCTAGTGGAGGTCATTTTGCAGGGCTCTGGCAGTGCTCCTCCTTGCACAAAGGCGGAGGTAGCGGTCCTGCTGCTGGGTTGTTGCCCTCCTACGGCCTCCTCCACGTCTCCTGATGTACTGGCCTGTCTCCTGGTAGCGCCTCCATGCTCTGGACACTACGCTGACAGACACAGCAAACCTTTTTGCCACAGCTCGCATTGATGTGCCATCCTGGATGAGCTGCACTACCTGAGCCACTTGTGTGGGTTGTAGACTCCGTCTCATGCTACCACTAGAGTGAGAGCACCGCCAGAATTCAAAAGTGACCAAAACATCAGCCAGGAAGCATAGGAACTGAGAAGTGGTCTGTGGTCACCACCTGCAGAATCACTCCTTTTTTGGGGGTGTCTTGCTAATTGCCTATAATTTCTACCTGTTGTCTATTCCATTTGCACAACAGCATGTGAAATTTATTGTCAATCAGTGTTGCTTCCTAAGTGGACAGTTTGATTTCACAGAAGTGTGATTGACTTGGAGTTACATTGTGTTGTTTAAGTGTTCCCTTTATTTTTTTGAGCAGTGTATATACATTTTTTCACTAACCTTCTCAGAATTCTTCAGATGACAGTCCTGTAACATCATATTACACAATGCATATAGAGTTTGTTCGAAAATGTGCATATTTAGCGGCACAAATCGTGCTTATACAATGAGAATAGTGTCCAAATACTCAAGCAATCTGTCCGGCGCCATCTTGGAAAGGCACCTATTCTTATCGAAAACTATTCATAAACTTGACAAAAAAAATACAGGTTGGACAGCAATTGAAAGACAAATTAGTTCTTAATGCAATCGCTGAATTACATTTTTAAAATTAACGTTGCTGCGCAATACAGGGTGCGATAAAGCAAGGCTACACTGCAAGTAATGGCGTCTTATGCATTTGACTTTTTTCAACAGAACAATGAATTATCAGCATAAATAGTTCTTACTTTTTGATGACCTCCCATCAGAATCTTGGGATAGGTGTCCTTTGTCCAAAAGAATCGTTGCTGGGTTGGAGAAAGTCATCTTCCACGTTGCAATTAGCAGTAAACAATGGCATGCGAGAGAGAGATACCCAACTTTCTACAACGTCAGAAAATGAAATACCCGAAAATCGCAATATACTGACATAAACTGATATAAATCGGTTTAAAATAACAAGATTATGATGTCTTTAAAGCCTATATCGAATAAAAACAGAGCCGGATATATCTAGGAGCTAAAACATGAGCTTCTAAAACGACATGCCAAGATCCTCCCTGCGTCAGAGCGAAGATCCAAAAGGGGTACACATCGATTCCAATCAATTTATAGACTTTCGGATCTGCCTAGAGACTCCATTTCAAGGCCCTCTATTCGCTGACACCCAGGGGAAGGCGTATGCAGTGCATCTCAACCAATAGAAGACAGGGAGAGTTATACACAGGTCTGAGAACAGGTTGGAAAAATCTGCATTCTCAACTCCACATAGGGAAATTGCTCTAAGTCCAGTTCTGTTTCACGCACAGACATAATTCAAACGGTTTTAGAAACTAGAGAGTGTTTTCTATCCAATAGTAATAATAATATGCATATTGTACGAGCAAGAATTGAGTACGAGGCAGTTTAATTTGGGAACATCAAGAAAAAATAGTGCTAACAGCTCCCCCTATTGACAAGAAGTTAACTTCATAAGGCTAGGGGGAAGTATCCTGAATTTCAGAGAGTCTGGCGTGCCCAAAGTGAACTGCCTGTTACTCAGGCCCAGAAGCTAGGATATGCATATAATTGGTAGATAAAACTGTTAAAATAATGTCTGTGAGTATAACAGAACTGATATGGCAGGTGAAAACCCGAGGAAAATCCATCCAGGAAATGGGATTTTTTGATGTGTCAATGTTTTCCATTGACTTGTTGAAAATAGTGGGATTAGCTCCCAGACTGCAGTTCCTATGGCATCCACTAGATGTCAACATATACATGGTTCAGGCTTGTTTTTTGAAAAAACATTAAAAAATAAGAAGTTTTAGGAACATTTTCACTGTCACTAGAGGTTTACGCGCATGACCTTGTGCGCACTCTCCGTTCTTTTTCAATTCTATTGAATACGCTGTTGTCCGGTTGAAATATTATCCATTATATAGATATTAGACAAAGGATTAACATTATAATTATTTCACAATACTGATGACGGATCAGCACCTAGAGGAATATTACCACCTACGGCTGCAAATATTGAGGCGCCTTACTCCAATAAAAATGCACTAAATCACGTTAGGCTACACATAATAAAATATATTGAGACAAATTACAGACAATAGCATAGGCTACAAGTAGCAAAATATAACTGAATTGATTGATTGAACATAAAACGTGGCTCACATCAAAACCATTATCCCAGAAACACAAGATCCATTCCAATTTGCACACCGCCCTAACAGAGCCACAGATGATGCAATCTCTATTGCACTCCACACTGCCCTTTCCCACCTGGACAAAAGAAACACCTATGTGAGAATGCTGTTCACTGACTACAGATCAGCATTCAACACCATAGTGCCCTCAAAGCTCATCATTAAGTTATGGACCCTAGAACTAAACACCTCCCTCTGCAACTGGATCCTGGACTTCCTGACAGGCCGCCCCCAGGTGGTAAGGGTAGGTAACAACACATCTGCCACGCTGATCCTCAACACAGGGGACCCTCAGGGGTGCGTGCTCAGTCCCCTTCTGTACTCCCTGTTCACTCATGACTGCACGGCCAGGCACGACTCCAACACCATCATTAAGTTTGACGATGACACAACAGTGGTAGGCCTGATCACCGACAACGACGAGACAGCCTATAGGGAGGAGGTCAGAGACCTGGCCGGGTGGTGCCAGAATAACAACCTATCCCTCAACATAATCAAGACTAAGGAGATCATTGTGGACTACAGGAAAAAGAGGACCGAGCACTCCCCCATTCTCATCGACGGGGCTGAAGTGGAGCAGGTTGAGAGCTTCAAGTTCCTTGGCATCCACATCACCAACAAACTAACATGGTCCAAACACACCAAGACAGTTGGGAAGAGGGAACGACAAAACCTATTCCCCCTCAGGAGACTGAAAAGATTTTGCATGGGTCCTCAGGTCCTCAAAAGGTTCTACAGCTGCACCATCGAGAGCATCCTGACTGGTTGCATCACTGCCTGGTATGGCAGCAGCTCGGCCTCCGACCGCAAGGCACTACAGAGGGTAATGCGTACAGTTCAGTACATCACTGGGGCCCAAGCTTCCTGCCATCCAGGACCTCTATACCAGGCGGTGTCAGAGGAAGGCCCTAAAAATTGTCAAAGACTCCAGCCACCCTAGTCATAGACTGTTCTCTCTGCTATTGCATGGCAAGCGGTACCGGAGTGCGAAGTCTAGGTCCAAGAGGCTTCTAAACAGCTTCTACCCCCAAGCCATAAGACTCCTGACTGAACATCTAATCAAATGGCTACCCAGACTATTTGCATTGCCCCCCCATTTTACACCACTGCTACTCTGTTGTTATGATCTAATCACTTTAATAACTGTACCTACATGTACATATTATCTCAACTAACCGGTGCCCCCACACATTGACTCTGTACTCGTACCTACCTGTATATAGTCTCGCTATTGTTATTTTACTGCTGCTCTTTAATTATTTGTTCCTTTTATTTCTTATTCTTATTAGTATTTTTTATTTACCTGCATTGTTTTAGGAGCTCGTAAGTAAGCATTTCACTGTAAGGTCTACACCTGTTGTATTCGGCGCATGTGACTAATACAATTTGATTTTATTTGATTGAATTATTGCCTATTATAATGGAAGGCATATTGTTTTTTACCATTTCTGATTGTTGTTACAAGCAGAATTTTGACAATATTACCGTTATATCAGCACATACTTCACACCCGTTTAACAACTCTAAATATCTTTGGCATAGTAGGCATCAAGTCCTTTGCCAATAATGTTGCCTACAACGTTGCATACAATGTTCATATTCATCGAACACATATTACGCCCTAGATGCCTTCAATTGCCCAATTTATAGCCACGCCCAATTTAGGATTATTATTTAACAATGTGATGTTGCGCTCCAAAGGGACAACTTGAAATAACATGATGTAGATAATTAAATAATCAAAAGAAAAACATGTTTATTTTACACTCTTAGAAAAGAAGGTTCCTTATAGAACCAAAAAGGCTTCTATCACTTCCTTAATATATGGAATCACTAAAAGTTAAATATATATTTTTGGGTTCAGTGAAGAAGAACCTCTCGAGTTCTGATCAACAAAAGGTGAATGTTTTGAGGATGTAAACCCAGCAGCCCTCCAGTGGTCAGATCAATTCCTCCTGTTTTTCCAGCGCCCGACCCGGGATTCAAACCAGCCACCTTTCAGCCACAGGTCCAATTCCTTAGCCACCGGGTGAAACCTGATTTAATCTTCAGAAATAAGCATGAGTTAATAAAATGCTTGAGAGACATACATGGTATCGCTTGTTATACATAATTATTATACATAAATCATTGCCAAAAGCACAAGACATACTGTTGCATGTAGGTCTATATTATTTATAGATTGATCATATAGAAATATAAAACATACTTTTAACTATTACAAAGCAATTACATGTGGCGCAGGAACCACTGACTCACTGCATTATTCTATAGTATTATCAAGACACCTGCTGTTAACTCTTAACTACTTAGGACAGCTCACGAGGTGTCCTAAATATCTGCCGACTAGGTGGGACTAGAGACTTCATGCATAGCTTTAATTTATACCCATAAGTGTAAAATGTCTTTATTCTCAGCACTTATACGACCAATTTTCTACTCTGAGACACTTTGACGATATGGACCCAGATCTCAACATATTGTTATAAAAAAACTTAGAATGTTTGTTTTACATAATAATAAAAAATGAATATTACTAATGTAACCCACTGTAAAGACTGGGTTTAGTTGATTGTGTTGCACTGCTCATGTCCGCGTTCTGGAACTGTCCGCGTCCCCGTACAGAACTGTCCGCGTCCACGTACGGTGTGGCGCCAAGCATATTGTCCGGTTACGCGCAGAGTTGCTGAGGTGATCTTGGGGAATAACGACAGAGTTCACTACAGTGTTGAGACACCGAAGTTCAGTGTTCAATTTCCTTTTTTCTTTACGTCAGGGACAGTATGAGTGTAGCCAGATCCTTTTCACTCTCTATCCTTGTTTCATTTTGTGGTTCACCGGATTCATCATCGAGACGAGGGACAGACGAACGACCAGCTAGCTAGCCGGTACAGCTCGGTAAGCTAGGTATCTATCTATCAGCAGCATCCTAGTTAACTTAGCTAACAATACATTATTCTCTCGTTGACGGATGCTGGCTACCTCTGTCCGGTTCTCCTCTCTTCACTAGATGGACGGTAACTTTAGTGTTTAACCCCTCTGGGTCCAAGGACCAATCTTTTGAATATTATTTTCAGGGCGCCTCAATAGCAGGTATTGAACCCCGGGTAAATAATCACTAGTCAGAACCTCAACCTTAGTATACATTCATTATAAAAAAACATCGTAATATCTTATATTGCAAGTAAACAACCTCGGAATATAAAAGACAAGAGTGCGTCTTCCAGCCCACCAATAAATTACATAATTCAACCCTCCCGGTTAGTAAATTTACCTCAACATGCCCCCTGAGAGTAACGACGCCTTTTAGCGAGGCTGACTACAACGCTGACCACTGCTCGCGCCACAAACTGAGCGTCTAGAAGTCAGTTCTATTTGTGACGCAGTTCGCGCTGCATCTCCTCATTGGTTTATAGAAGCAGGTACCCACGTGCCATCTCCTCATTGGTTTATAGAAGCAGGTACCCACATGCCATCTCCTCATTGGTTTATAGAAGCAGGTACCCACGTGCCATCTCCTTGGTTTATAGAAGCAGGTACCCATGTGCCTTCTCATTGGTTTATAGAAGCAGGTACCCACGTGCCATCTCCTCAGTGGTTTATAGAAGCAGGTACCCATGTGCCATCTCATTGGTTTATAGAAGCAGGTACCCACGTGCCATCTCCTCATTGGTTTATAGAGCAGGTACCCATGTGCCATCTCCTCAGTGGTTTATAGAGCAGGTACCCACGTGCCATCTCCTCATTGGTTTATAGAAGCAGGTACCCACGTGCCATCTCCTCAGTGGTTTATAGAAGCAGGTACCCACGTGCCATCTCCTCAGTGGTTTATAGAAGCAGGTACCCACGTGCCATCTCCTCATTGGCTTATAGAAGCAGGTACCCACGTGCCATCTCCTCATTGGTTTATAGAAGCAGGTACCCACGTGCCATCTCCTCATTGGTTTATAGAAGCAGGTACCCACGTGCCATTTCCTCATTGGTTTATAGAAGCAGGTACCCACGTGCCATCTCCTCATTGGTTTATAGAAGCAGGTACCCACGTGCCATCTCCTCATTGGTTTATAGAAGCAGGTACCCACGTGCCATCTCCTCATTGGTTTATAGAAGCAGGTACCCACGTGCCATCTCATTGGTTTATAGAAGCAGGTACCCACGTGCCATCTCCTCATTGGTTTATAGAAGCAGGTACCCACGTTGCATCTGTTAGGGTTGCGAAAGTTCAACTGAGATAGGAACAATAGTACACCTGAACTTGGTTAAAATAATTGTTTAATTCAAAAGTTAATAAATGGCAAATACAATTTCCGTATATACGGGTTCAATGTTTCATCACGCAGGATAAGACAGAGAACTGATTTGTTTCTGACAAAGATATTATATTATACTCTGACAAAGATAGTTCCCGCTTCCGAGCCGGCCTGTCAGAGTAGAGACTGGGCGTGGTTTAGACTCACCCAGCCTATCGTTGATGTTGGCGCCTTAAGCCAGTCCTGGCCCCTTAGCGCATATGATGTCCCGACGCTGTTGCTGTGTAGATTACGCTCCTTCACCCCAAAGACTGGGGTCAGACAGTTTTATAACATTGTCTGAGATATCTGCACCTGTATACGTTGTCCACTGTTCTCGCTCAAGGCTAACTACAGCTTCCCAGCTCCTTATCTGAGCTAACCGTTACTTCCAGCACACACACACAGACATCCAGGAGCCCAAACAGTTTGTCAATATCAAATCACATTTGTTATAGTATTCAATCACATATAATACAGTTGCTAATCACGTTTGTTATAGTATTGGGTTATAGTGCATGACTCAGAACCTCACATGTTTTTCGTGTGTATAGTTTATCTGTTATTGTCTATTCAGCAGTCTCCTGATTCACCCCCCTCCTGTGTCTCTCTAAGATTAGCACAGTCTCAGTCACACAGTACAGTGCCCACACTACTGATACATTTGTTGCATACACACACATATTTCATACAGTACAGCGCTCTCTCTAACACACACACATTTCAGGCTGTGGCCTCATGGTTAGACAGAGCACTTTCAAACTTTAATGCATAAGAAGCCCTACTAGCTTATAGTTAGTTAAGCATGTCAAAAACCTTATAAAAACCCCACACATCTCCTCATTTAAAAAAACATAAACATAACTTCTTTAATAAACAATAGAAGCTAATTTACGAACATTTCTGAAAATGGATATATAGCGTTTTGGAATTAAACTGTTCTTCTGTTTCCCCATCTGAGCTCAGAGTAGATGAGAGATGTAATGTTTGTCTCTGTTGTGTTGAAGACCAATCAAGCAGGAGAGACCAGCCTCCCCTGTACCCAGCTGTGTGTCCATGAAGAGTGACCAGTCTATGGGTCTATCTATACACTTTAGAGAGGGAGACTTGTCTACTGAACAAAGGTAAGAAGAACTCATGGGTCATGGTCAGGGAGTTAAACAACACTTTCTCTAGTCATTTCTCCTCTCCAATTTTACCATTTATTTTTGTTGTTTTCATAATCCATAGGCTAATCATTTTGTCAATTTTCATAGTCCTAAAACAATATTAAACAAACACAACATTCCCTCCGCGTGTGTGTGTGTGTGTGTGTGTGTGTGTGTGTGTGTGTGTGTGTGTGTGTGTGTGTGTGTGTGTGTGTGTGTGTGTGTGTGTGTGTGTGTGTGTGTGTGTGTGTGTGTGTGTGTGTGTGTGTGTGTGTGCACTCCCTGGATGAGGAGATGTAATCTCATGTTTTGTCCACAGAAACCAACAGGAGAGATCAGAGTCAGAGATTCTCAGTGGTCAGTCTTCCCAGAGTCATCAAACAGACCTGGCCTCCATATTCAGTGTATGTGGTCCTGTTATGTACATTTGTTTTTTGTTTACCTCAAATAAGGTTGATCTGTCAATCATTCATTAATGTGTTGATGAGAAAACATTTTGTCTCTTGCTTAACTTATTTACTTGATTTATTTCAGTTGCTTGAAGAGAATATTATGACATTTGTGAAGAACGAGCTGAAGATGTTCAAGAGGATTCTTAGTCCAGAACTCCCAGAAGGCTTTGAGAGTCAGAAGCAGTATAAGGAAGTGGTGGATGCTGAAGATGAGAAGCAGGAGAGCAGTGCCAGAGAGGGGGCTCTGAAGATCACACTGCACATCCTGAGGAAAATGAACCAGAAGGAGCTTGCTGACACACTGGAGAAAAGTAAGATCTGTCTGCCTCATATTGAATGTTGTTTTATGACATTTAAAAGCTGTAGCTAAAGTACAGCTAAAGTAGCTGTGTAACTCAATGATATTGTAGCAGCCTTAACACAACACCTAGTGACCTCATCAAGTAGCAGCAGGGATGTGTTGTGGTGATTAATTTAGAGAGAGAGACAACATTAATAATACCATCAATAATACCAATAATAATATAATCAGTCACACCAGTCTGTAATGAATTATGAAAACATTTACACATTTATACAGTCAGTTAAGAGAATACATTATTATAATTTAAAACTTTATAACAGTCCTACAATACTGTAGGCATTAAAACAGACGTAATATTAATATCCTCTGTGTTATTTCTAGATTCAGATGAGCTTGCTGTGATTTGCCAACGTGAACTCAAATCTAATCTAAAGAAGAAGTTTCAATGTGTATTTGAGGGGATCGCTAAACAAGGAAACCCAACACTTCTCAATAAGATCTACACAGAGCTCTACATCACAGAGGGTGGAACAGGAGAGGTCAATAATGAACATGAGCTGAGACAGATTGAGACAACAACCAGGAAACAAGCAAGACCAGAGACTGCAATCAAATGTAACGACATCTTCAAACCCTTAACTGGACAAGACAAACTTATCAGAACTGTGCTGACAAAGGGAGTCGCTGGCATTGGAAAAACAGTCTCTGTGCAGAAGTTCATTCTGGACTGGGCTGAAGGAAAAGCAAATCAGGATGTCCAATTTGTATTTTCATTCCCTTTTCGGGAGCTGAATTTGATGAAAGAGGACAAACACACTTTCATTGAACTTCTTAATCACTTCTCAATGGAAACCAAACAATCAGGAATCTCCATCTACAACAAGTACAAAGTTCTGTTCATCTTTGATGGTCTGGATGAGTGCCGACTGCCCCTAGACTTCCAGAAGAACAAGATCTGTTGGGACGTCACAGAGTCAACCTCAGTGGATGTTCTGCTGACAAATCTCATCAGGGGAAATCTGCTTCCCTCTGCTCTCATCTGGATAACTACCCGACCTGCAGCAGCCAATAAGATCCCTTCAGGGTGTGTTGACCAGGTGACAGAGGTACGAGGGTTCAATGACCCACAGAAGGAGGAGTACTTCAGGAAGAGATTCAGTGATGAGGACCTGGCCAGCAGAATCATCTCACACATAAAGACATCAAGGAGCCTCCACATCATGTGCCACATTCCAGTCTTCTGTTGGATTTCTGCAACAGTCTTTGAACACATGCTGAAACATAAGAGAGAAGAGATGCCCAAGACTCTGACTGAGATGTACACACACCTTGTGGAGTTTCATACCAAACAGAAGAATGAAAAGTATCTTGGGAAAGAAGAGACAGGTCCACACTGGAATAAAGAGAGCATTCTGTCACTGGGAAAACTGGCTTTTCAACAGCTTGTGAAAGGCAATCTGATTTTCTATGAAGAAGACCTGAAAGAGGCTGGCATTGATGTCAATGAAGCCTCAGTGTACTCAGGATTGTGCACACAGATCTTTAAAGAGGAATGTGGGCTGTACCAGAACAAGGTGTACTGCTTTGTTCATCTGAGCATTCAGGAGTTTCTGGCTGCTGTATATGTGTTCCTCTCATTCATCAACAACAATGAGAATCTAATGTCCAAACCGCAATCAACAACCAGGAAACTTTCTGTGAGGATCAAACAAAGGCGTAAAGTTACTTTCTACAAGAGTGCTGTGGATAAAGCCTTACAATGTGAAATGGGAAACCTGGACCTTTTCCTCCGCTTCCTTCTGGGCCTCTCACTGGAGTCCAATCAGAAGCACTTACGAGGTCTACTGACAAAGACAAGAAGCAGCTCACAGAGCCATGAAGAAACAGTCAAGTACATCAAGGAGAAGATCAGGGAGAATCCCTCTCCAGAGAGGTGCATCAATCTGTTCCACTGTCTGAATGAACTAAATGACCATTCTCTAGTGGAGGAGATCCAAAGCTACCTGAGCTCAGGAAGTCTCTCAGAAGACGAACTGTCACCTGCACAGTGGTCAGCTCTGGTCTTTGTGTTGCTGACTTCAGAAAAGGAGCTGGATGTGTTTGACCTGAAGAAATACTCCAGATCAGAGGAAGGTCTTCTGAGGCTGCTGCCAGTGGTCAAAGCCTCCAGAGCTGTTCTGTGAGTAAATAAAATGACATATAAGAACTAATCATCAGGAAGAAATATTAAGTTTAGATAAAAATATGTTTTATAATATGTAAATAATATTATATTGAATAACATATTGAATAAATGCATTGATTTTCACATTAGTATAACATTATGACAATACAATTTTAGGAGATGGAAGATGAATCTATATGTTGTTTGGGAGAATAAACCAAATGCATCTACCATTGTCTTTCTACACTACTGGTGTTAAATTAACAGTGTTTGTGAAGTCATGATGATCTCTTTGTCAGGCTCTCAGGCTGTGGAGTCACAGAGGAAGGCTGTGCTTCTCTGGTCTCAGCTCTGAGGTCAAACCCCTCAAACCTGAGAGAGCTGGACCTGAGTAACAATGACCTGAAGGATTCAGGAGTGAAGCTGCTCTCTGCTGGACTGGGGAATCCCCACTGTAAACTGGAGACTCTGAGGTCAGTATTCCTGTAGTTGGTCAACAAGTGATAACTGTTCACCAGATCCACATGTGTTTACCAGACACACATAGTCCATACCATATGTGTTTGGACAGTGAAGCTTACAGTTTTAAATGTGGTGTTATGCTCCAGCATTTTGGATATGAGATAGAATGTTTCATATTAGGTGACAGTACAGAATGTCACCTTTAATTTGAGGTTAATGGTGAGAGGTTAGCATGTTTTGTTGTAGCCTCTGTTATTGGTAATGGTGAGAGGTTAGCATGTTTTGTTGTAGTCTCTGTTATTGGTAATGGTGAGAGGTTAGCATGTTTTGTTGTAGCCTCTGTTATTGGTAATGGTGAGAGGTTAGCATGTTTTGTTGTAGCCTCTGTTATTGGTAATGGTGAGAGGTTAGCATGTTTTGTTGTAGCCTCTGTTATTGGTAATGCTGAGAGGTTAGCATGTGTTGTTGTAGACTCTGTTATTGGTAATGGTGAGAGGTTAGCATGTTTTGTTGTAGCCTCTGTTATTGGTAATGGTGAGAGGTTAGCATGTTTTGTTGTAGCCTCTGTTATTGGTAATGCTGAGAGGTTAGCATGTTTTGTTGTAGCCTTTGTTATTGGTAATGGTGAGAGGTTAGCATGTGAATGGTCAGGCAGGCTAGAGGTCAGGACAGGCAGAATGGTCAGGCAGGCTAGAGGTCAGGACAGGCAGAATGGTCAGGCAGGCTAGAGGTCAGGACAGGCAGAATGGTCAGGCAGACTAGAGGTCAGGACAGGCAGAATGGTCAGGCAGACTAGAGGTCAGGACAGGCAGAATGGTCAGGACAGGCAGAATGGTCAGGCAGGCTAGAGGTCAGGACAGGCAGAATGGTCAGGCAGACTAGAGGTCAGGACAGGCAGAATGGTCAGGCAGGCTAGAGGTCAGGACAGGCAGAATGGTGAGGCAGACTAGAGGTCAGGACAGGCAGAATGGTCAGGCAGGCTAGAGGTCAGGACAGGCAGAATGGTCAGGCAGACTAGAGGTCAGGACAGGCAGAATGGTCAGGCAGGCTAGAGGTCAGGACAGGCAGAATGGTCAGGCAGACTAGAGGTCAGGACAGGCAGAATGGTCAGGCAGGCTAGAGGTCAGGACAGGCAGAATGGTCAGGCAGGCGGGTACAGAGTCCAGAAAAGAGACAAGGGACAAAAACCGGGAGGACTATCAAAAAAGAATAGAAGCAGGAGAAGGGAAAAACGCTGGTTGACTTGATAAACAAGATGAACTGCTACAGAGAGACAGGAATCACAGGGATATATACACCAGGGAAACACAGGGATATATACACCAGGGAAACACAGGGATATATACACCAGGGAAACACAGGGATATATACACCAGGGAAACACAGAGATATATACACCAGGGAAACACAGGGATATATACACCAGGGAAACACAGAGATATATACACCAGGGAAACACAGGGATATATACACCAGGGAAACACAGGGATATATACACCAGGGAAACACAGGGATATATACACCAGGGAAACACAGGGATATATACACCAGGGAAACACAGGGATATTTACACCAGGGAAACACAGGGATATATACACCAGGGAAACACAGGGATATATACACCAGGGAAACACAGGGATATATACATCAGGGAAACACAGGGATATATACACCAGGGAAACACAGGGATATATACACCAGGGAAACACAGGGATATATACACCAGGGAAACACAGGGATATATACACCAGGGAAACACAGGGATATATACATCAGGGAAACACAGGGATATATACACCAGGGAAACACAGGGATATATACATCAGGGAAACACAGGGATATATACACCAGGGATATATACACCAGGGAAACACAGGGATATATACACCAGGGAAACACAGGGATATATACACCAGGGAAACACAGGGATATATACACCAGGGAAACACAGGGCTATATACACCAGGGAAACACAGGGATATATACACCAGGGAAATGTCTTTTTTTTCTTTTTTTCCTTTCTACCGAAACATTAGTTTCGAGGAGCTGGCTGCTAAACAACTCCCAAAAGACTCATCTAGTGGCTAGAGGTTTAGAGGAGCTGGCTGCTAAACAACTCCCAAAAGACTCATCTAGTGGCTAGAGGTTTAGAGGAGCTGGCTGCTAAACAACTCCCAAACGACTCATCTAGTGGCTAGAGGTTTAGAGGAGCTGTCTGCTAAACAACTCCCAAACGACTCATCTAGTGGCTAGAGGTTTAGAGGAGCTGGCTGCTAAACAACTCCCAAAAGACTCATCTAGTGGCTAGAGGTTTAGAGGAGCTGGCTGCTAAACAACTCCCAAAAGACTCACCGACATGCGCCTCAGAGTCACTCAGAATGCTGATCACAATGATCTGCCAGAAACAATGAAAACTTAATTCCATAGACATCAAATCTGCATTTTTGCAGAGAACAGAGCATCAAGGGACATTGACATCTGACCTCCGCCTGAAGCTAAGGGTGAAGCAACACTGTGGAAACTAAAAAGGTGTGTGTCTGGCCTGGCAGGTGCATCACTCTACTGGTACAGCAAAGTCTAGGCAACAATGCTGAGTACAGGTGGAAAAATGTCACAAGTGGATCCTGCAGTTTTCTATTGGCTTGACTGGAGTACTTGCCTGTCATGTTGATGACTTCATCTGGGGAGGCTCACAGACCTTTGCTACAACTGTGATTCCACACCTCAAAGCTGTTTTCCTGGTCGACCACAAAGGAGCAGCTTGCTGTCTGACTAAAAAGGGAGCATCCGGTCTTGTGCTCCTAAAGACACTCAGTAATGGAAAGTGGCAGCTTGACTAATACAAATATAAACTGAGTCACACAACCCATTTGTAATGAGGAACTTAAATAATACTTGGGACATTTCATTATTTTGTTGTTTTATTTGTCTTTAAAGAAAAGTGGGAGATTGTTAAGTTCATGTTTTAAGTATCTCTATATTTCTGTTACTACGGTGATATCACTCTGTTATTAGTACGCCTGGGAGTGTCAGTGTTGATGGACCTGCCTGAGTGTCATGGTAACCATGTATTGTGGTAATACGGTTTAGTAAACGTTGTTCAACTGGAACATAGTCGTTGTGTCATTTTGAGGGAACACTGTTTACTAAATACAATCTAAATCTGATACCTCACTGTCATTATAGATATGGTGTGGACTGTTTACTCAATACAATCTAAATCTGATACCTCACTGTCATTATAGATATGATGTGGGCTGTTTACTAAATACAATCTAAACCTGATACCTCACTGTCCAAATAGATATGATGTGGACTGTTTACTCAATACAATCTAAATCTGATACCTCACTGTCATTATAGATATGGTGTGGACTGTTTACTCAATACAATCTAAATCTGATACCTCACTGTCATTATAGATATGGTGTGGACTGTTTACTAAATACAATCTAAATCTGATACCTCACTGTCATTATAGATATGGTGTGGACTGTTTACTCAATACAATCTAAATCTGATACCTCACTGTCATTATAGATATGATGTGGACTGTTTAATCAATACAATCTAAATCTTATACCTCACTGTCAAAATAGATATGGTGTGGACTGTTTACTCAATACAATCTAAATCTGATACCTCACTGTCTGTCTTTTGACTGATACTGCTTTTTAAACTGGTCTGGTCAGTCTACTCAAATATTTGTGCTATACATGTTTCTATCTACAAGCAATAATTTTATGATTTGTCATTTATAATAATGATACATTCATTTATGAATAGATATTGCAGGTTTCAGGACACTGATATATCTGAATATGTGAAAAAAATATTCTGCCACTATTTTCACCACCAAAGAATATCAGTGTGATTTTAATATGATTTGACTCTTTGCAGGCTGTCAGGCTGTCTAGTCACAGAGGAAGGCTGTGCTTCTCTGGTCTCAGCTCTGAGGTCAAACCCCTCACACCTGAGAGAGCTGGACCTGAGCTACAATCACCCAGGAGACTCAGGAGTCAGACTGCTCTCTGCTGGACTGGAGGATCCACACTGCAGACTGGAGAAACTCAAGTATGTAGAGGGTTTATGTCAATGTTCATATCAGACATGTTTGACTTATCAGGCTAGTTAAGACAAACATTCTGACCACCACTTGGACAAAGTTATATGCTGTGTGTGTGTGTGTGTGTGTGTGTGTGTGTGTGTGTGTGTGTGTGTGTGTGTGTGTGTGTGTGTGTGTGTGTGTGTGTGTGTGTGTGTGTGTGTGTGTGTGTGTGTGTGTGTGTGTGTCCAGTGTATCCCTCAATGACTGTCTGTTCTTCTGCTTACCGCTACAGTGTGGAACATGGTGGAGAGAACAGAATGAAACCTGGGCTTAGAAAATGTGAGTGTTGACTGCTGTGAAGAATATGACTAAGAATAAGTCTTAATTCAAGTTAAGTCAAAGTCAAAGACCACCATCATTACTTACTTGGTCATATTAAATATCAGCTGTAGTTCTACAGAAGCAGAAATCAGGGACACCAACGTTTACAAAGAGTTGCTTTGACAATGTGTGTGTGTGTGTGTGTAATGAATGGGAATAAGTGTGTTTTATATTACCATACAGTATAACATATGTCAAATGTCAAATAATCAGTGAATTAGCTTTTTCAAAGTATTCGGTATGTCAATGTTGATAAAAGGCACATAGCAGTTTTGAATCTTAGTGGGATTGTTGAAAACGCACAAAGTCACACATTCAGAAGCCTTCACATACCGGTACATATCCCAAACATCTTACATACTCATTCAACAAGTCTCAAGTTACCTTAACTTCTCCTTTTGATACCTAGAAACATCTACATTAAATGAATTAGTGAAAAGTGAGTTAACATTCTAATGTGAATGATGATGATTTCTAATATTGTGTCTGGTTTCATCCATCAGATGTCTGTGATCTCACACTGGACCTAAACACAGTAGACAGACGCCTCTCTCTGTCTGAGGAGAACAGAAAGGTGACATGTAGGAGAAAGGAGCAGCCGTATCCTGATCACCCAGAGAGATTTGAGGTCTGGGGACAGGTGCTGTGTAGAGAGGGTCTGACTGGGCGCTGTTACTGGGAGGTAGAGTGGAGTGGGAGTGGGGCTGGTATAGGAGTGACATATAAAGGAATCAGCAGGAGAGGAAGGGGTGATGACTGTTGTCTTGGATACAATGACAAGTCCTGGAGTCTGTTCTGCTATGACAACAGTTACTCTGCCTGGCACAATAATAATGACACTACCATAGACGTCCCCCCCTCCAGCTCCCACAGAGTAGGAGTGTATCTGGACTGGCCAGCCGGCACTCTGTCCTTCTATAGAGCCTCCTCTGACACACTGACCCACCTGATCACATTCACCTCCACATTCACTGAGCCCCTCTATCCAGGGTTTAGGGTTTATGATGTTGGCGACTCAGTGTCCCTGAAATAATTACCTGACACACACACACACACACACAAACATACACACTGGACACACACACTGGACTCACACACACACAAACACACACACACACACACTGGACTCACACACACACACACACACACACACACACACACACACACACACTGGACTCACACACACACACACTGGACACACACACACACACACACAGTCTTGCATTTCTAACCAATTTAGGACTCCTCACATTTACATACCTTTTTAGGACCCTGCTTTCCAGACATCATAGAAGCACAGAAATTACACTCATGAGCTAGAAAAAAAATCTAATATGAGGAAATCACCGAAAGTTGCTGACTTCTTGAAAAAAGTTCACTTGTAATTTTACCACCTACTGGAGACCGCACATTGCAAATCAAATCAAATCGATCAAATACACATGGTTAGCAGACGTTAATGCGAGTGTAGCGCATTGCTTGTGCTTCTAGTTCCGACCGTGCAGTAATATCTAACAAGTAACCTAACAATTTCACAACAACTACCTTATACACACAAGTGTAAAGGAATGATTAAGAATATGTACATATAAATATATGGATGAGTGATGGTACAGAACGGCATAGGCAAGATGCAGTAGATGGTATAGAGTACAGTATATACATATGAGATGAGTAATGTAGGGTATATAAACATTATATAAAGTGGCATTGTTTAAGTGACTAGTGATACATTTATTACATCGATATTTGATGCATTCATTCTATTTTATGACTGAACATATTGCATGTAGAATGCCACAATGATGCAACACGGATGGCAACTCAACGGCTGTAGTGTAGTTCTTCTGTAGTGTAGTTCTACTGTAGTCTAGTAGTTCTGTAGTGTAGTTATTCTGTAGTGTAGTTCTACTGTAGTCTAGTAGTTCTGTAGTGTAGTTCCACTGTAGTGTAGTTCTACTGTAGTGTAGTTCTACTGTAGTGTAGTTCTTGTGTAGTTCTTCTGTAGTGTAGTTCTACTGTAGTGTAGTTCTTCTGTAGTGTAGTTCTACTGTAGTGTAGTTCTGTAATGTAGTTCTACTGTAGTGTAGTTCTGTAATGTAGTTCTACTGTAGTGTAGTTCTACTGTAGTGTAGTTCTACTGTAGTGTAGTTCTTCTGTAGTGTAGTTCTACTGTAGTGTAGTTCTTCTGTAGTGTAGTTCTACTGTAGTGTAGTTCTACTGTAGTGTAGTTCTTCTGTAGTGTAGTTCTACTGTAGTGTAGTTCTACTGTAGTGTAGTTCTTCTGTAGTGTAGTTCTACTGTAGTGTAGTTCTACTGTAGTGTAGTTCTACTGTAGTGTAGTTCTACTGTAGTGTAGTTCTTCTGTAGTGTAGTTCTACTGTAGTGTAGTTCTACTGTAGTGTAGTTCTACTGTAGTGTAGTTCTACTGTAGTGTAGTTCTACTGTAGTGTAGTTCTACTGTAGTGTAGTAGTTCTGTAGTGTAGTTCTATAGTGTAGTTCTACTGTAGTGTAGTTCTTCTGTAGTGTAGTTCTTCTGTAGTGTAGTTCTACTGTAGTGTAGTTCTTCTGTAGTTTAGTTCTACTGTAGTCTAGTTCTACTGTAGTGTAGTTCTACTGTAGTGTAGTTCTTCTGTAAAGTATTTAAACTGGAACAACCATTTCAGTAATGGAGTCATTATATCCAAGTAACAGATTAATAGTTTAGAAAAATGTATTTTATTTTTCTGTAACATTCAAAGTCAGCAGGCTTTGTATTCTTGAGACCTTAGTCACTCCAAAAGTGAACAACCCACCTGGGAAAACTTCCCCCAAACAGAGTGAGATGGAGGACATTCATCATCTGCCTATGAGCTTAAGTCAAGTAAGTCCCATTATGTCCTCAGAGGTACACCAAGATAGAAGCATCTTATACACTTATTTTCTCTGATCTGCAACTATTCTGTTGTGTACATAGAACTTTACTGCTCTCCAGTCCCTGTTTACTAGCGCTTGGCCAGAAGCAGCAATGCACATCTCACAGTCTTGTTTTCCAGGCGTTTTTCCCATTCGGATAAAATTCATCAAGGAATCTTCAACTGTATCCACCTCTATTGTCGACCAAAACCTGTTTGTTCCTTTGGCACCTTTGGAAAGAGATTACATTATAAATGACATTAAATAAAGGTTGACTACAATACAGTACTTGAACATCTCTCTGTATTAACTCTACCAGGTTACAGCTGTATCTGCAGAGAGTGTTGAGATTAAACTAACAATCCCAACTAAATAACTACATAGAGAAGGATGTGAGAGAAGAATGTGCAATGCTGACATCAAGGCAGACTCAATCTGTATGGAATCTAACCCCAACAATCTGTATGGAATCTAACCCCAACAATCTGTATGGAATCTAAGCCCAACAATCTGTATGGAATCTAACCCCAACAATCTGTATGGAATCTAACCCCAACAATCTGTATGGAATCTAAGCCCAACAATCTGTATGGAATCTAAGCCCAACAATCTGTATGGAATCTAACCCCAACAATCTGTATGGAATCTAACCCCAACAATCTGTATGGAATCTAACCCCAACAATCTGTATGGAATCTAACCCCAACAATCTGTATGGAATCTAACCCCAACAATCTGTATGGAATCTAACCCCAACAATCTGTATGGAATCTAACCCCAACAATCTGTATGGAATCTAACCCCAACAATCTGTATGGAATCTAACCCCAACAATCTGTATGGAATCTAAGCCCAACAATCTGTATGGAATCTAACCCCAACAATCTGTATGGAATCTAACCCCAACAATCTGTTTGCAATGTGAACCTTCTAATAAAAGCAATACTTATTAAATCAAGTTCCCTCCCTCAAGAAAAACAATGTAAAGTGTGGTAATCCTTCTGTGTTATCATCTATCCTGACACACTAGTTCCAGATCTAACGTCTTGACTTGTGTCCAAACTGCAAAAAAAATTATCCTGGAAAACATCAGTGTAAAACATGTCATTTTCCAACGGGACATTGTAGTTCAGAATAGGTCCATGTGTATGTAAGGTATAGACATACCTGTCAGATGTTCTTCATAGGAATTGTCTTCCTCTGATGATCCTGATGCCCTGAGACATAATCATCTCCACTGTTGTCAACGCTGGTTATTGAGTCATCAGTCTCGTATCCAAGCAGAGCTCTGGTCAACTGTGTTGAAGAAAACAAGTATCTTGGAGAACTAGACAGACGACACAGAAAGTATTTGGACTCCGGCACATTTTGATTAGTTATGACTCTGTACTCCTCTACTTTAGATTATGTTATAGTGCAATGAATATGGGATGAAAGTGCAGACTGTTTGATTTACAAAACTGATTCACAAGAACTGACAGTGCTGGTGTTGAATGACACGAACTTGCGTATTGTCAGGGTCTTATTTTTCAGAGTAAATAACTCACGGACACTAGAAAAGCTTTAACCAAGTGTAATTCTTCCCAAAGGTTCTGTACAGCTGTAATTCAGCCAACATGTCTCCCATCACAGGTATATATATCCCCCTTAAGACACGCCTCCTTCTCTCCATTCCTTCCATCTTATGGTTCCACAGGAACAGGAAACCTTTATTACTCCCTTCAGGGGACCTCTTGACCTCAACCCCTCCTTCTTCTGGTTCCACAGGAACAGGAAACCTTTATTACTCCCTTCAGGGGATCTGACCTCCTGACCTCAACCCCTCCTTCTAGTCCACAGGAACAGGAAACCTTTATTACTCCCTTCAGGGGACCTGACCTCCTGACCTCAACCCCTCCTTCTTCTGGTTCCACAGGAACAGGAAACCTTTATTACTCCCTTCAGGGGACCTGACCTCCTGACCTCAACCCCTCCTTCTTCTGGTTCCACAGGAACAGGAAACCTTTATTACTCCCTTCAGGGGACCTGACCTCCTGACCTCAACCCCTCCTTCTTCTGGTTCCACAGGAACAGGAAACCTTTATTACTCCCTTCAGGGGATCTGACCTCAACCCCTCCTTATGGTTCCACAGGAACAGGAAACCTTTATTACTCCCTTCAGGGGATCTGACCTCCTGACCTCAACCCCTCCTTCTTCTTCTTCTTCTGATCTATCATGTCTTTAATATCTCAATGTTCAAAATGTCAAATCCAACACATCAGAACAGAGAATCTTGTTTTCTCGTGGTCTTAGAGTCCTTTAGGTGCCTTTTGGCAAACTCCAAGCTGGCTGTCATGTGCCTTTTACTGAGGAGTGGCTTCCGCCTGGCCACTCTACCATAAAGGCCTGATTGGTGGAATGCTACAGTGATGGTTGTCCTTCTGGAATGTTCTCCCATCTCCACAGAGGAACTCTGGCGCTCTGTCAGAGTGACCATCGGGGTTCTTGGTCACCTCCCTCCCTTGCTCAGTTTGGCCGACTGGCCAGCTCTAGGAAGAGTCTTGGTGGTTCCAAACTTCTTCCATTTAAGAATGATGGAGGCCACTGTGTTCGTGGGGACTTTCAACGCTGCAAACATTTTTTGGTACCCTTCCCCAGAAATGTACCGCAACACAATCCTATCTTGGAACTCTATAGACAATTCCTTCGACCTTTGTTTTTTGTTCTGACATGCACTGTCAACTGTGGGACCTCATAAAGATAGGTGTGTGCCTTTCCAAATCATGTGTGTACCTTTCCAAATCATGTCCAATCAATTGAATTTACCACAGGTGGATCCAAATCAGTTGTAGAAACATCTCAAGGATGATAAATGGAAACAGGATGCAACTGAGCTCAATTTCAAGTCTCATAGCAAAGGGTCTGAATAGTCATGTAAATAAGGTATTTCTGGTTATTATTTTTATGCATTTGCAAAAATGTAAAAAAATATATGTTTTCGCTTTGTCGTTATGGGGTATTGTGATGTCGTTATGGGGTATTGTGATGTCGTTATGGGGTATTGTGATGTCATTGAGGTATTGCGTGTAGATTGCTGAGGATACATGTTTTATTCAATCCATGTTAGAATAAGGCTGTAACGTAACAAAATGTGGAAAAAGTCAGGGAGTCTGAATAATTACTGAAAGCACTGTAGGTCATGTGTCAACATCATTCCACGGAGGGCCAAGCGGCTGTGGACCTTCGTTCCTCCCTTGAACGTGATTGATAATTAAGTAAGGAACTCCCCTCATCTGATTGTCTAGGTCTTAGTTGAAAGGAAAACCACAAAACCAGCAGACACTAGGCCCTCCATGGAATGAGTTTGACACGCTTTCCACCATTAGGAACAAGGAAGCATATTCTGATCAGTGAACAAGGAAGCATATTCTAATCAGTGAACAAGGAAGCATATTCTAATCAGTGAACAAGAAGGCACTGTTTCTGTTTTCTCTTCTCAGGCTGTCCCCAAGGCCTCCATCTATAACTTTGCATGTGTAGGTGGTAGAACTACACATTGATAGACTGGCTGCTACAAAGTCAACAACTCAGCAGACGGCCTGCGATGTTTCTGTAATCACACCACTAACTTCGCTGTGCTTCTGGTGAGCTGCTTTCATCTCCCTTTTACTGACCACATTTTGACCTATGGCTTTTTGACCCACGACTCCATTTTAATATCTGAAAATCGTGACCCATGTGATTTTTAAATTTATTTAAGAGCCAATGTTTCCTCTTTTATTTGGGGCTATGGTAGTCAGTTGCAAAACATTCTAACAGTATTTCTGATTGTCTTCTCAACTCACCATCACATACTGTTAATGTGGGGCTATGACAGTCAATGGCAAATGAGATGTCAACTAATGAGATGGTGAGATAAGAGACATGACGGGTCGGAGGTTCTCAAAGTCAGAGGGTTGTGGTTGACAGTGTGCACCTTATCTCGGCTGTCGTTTCCAACCTGGATCGTTATTTGGTTTCAATGCAGACTAGAGCACTAAACAAAAGCCTCACACAGATATGAGCTGGCAAAGGATGAGTTGTAATGCTCAGAGTGAGACTGCAGAGTAATCCCTTTGAGTCAGGAACCAAAATGCGTTATCTGCAGCATTAGGTCATATGATGGCTCCATCAGTTTTCCATTTCACTTACCGGCATGTCAACTGAGGCAGGATCACAAAGAAGTCTTTCCGCTGAATCGGTCACTCATCTGTAGAATGTTTTTGTATTTCCCCTCCATGCTTGCGTTCAGTTTTTTCAGGTTCCCAAATATGTCATTACTTTTTGTTCGTTTTTTAAATATAACCTTTATTTAACTAGGCAAGTCAGTTAACCTTTCTCGCCCCGTGGTTCCGCTAGCGGAACACCCACAACATTCCGCAAAATTCAAAAATAGTTTTTTGAAATATTTAACTTCCACACATTAACAAGTCCAATACAGCAAATGAAAGATAAACATCTTGTGAATCCAGCCAACATGTCCGATTTTTAAAATGTTTTACAGCGAAAACACAATATATATTTATGTTAGCTCACCACAATAGCCAAACACACAACGCCATGTTTTCACCGCCAACATAGCTTTCACAAAACCTACAAATAGAGATAAAATGGATCACTCACCTTTGAACAACTTCATCAAATGACAGTCTTATAACATCATGTTATACAATACATTTATGTTTTGTTCGAAAATGTGCATATTTATAGGTATAAATAGTAGTTTTACATTGCAGCCACCGTCACAAATAGTAAAACAGAACTCATTTGGCAGCAAACTTCCAAACAGGAAGTGAAAATTCTGAAAATGGGGCTCTGTGTCAGGGCTTGCCTATTCAATTGCCTTATATTTATGGATCTGTATGCACTTCATACGCCTTCCACTAGATGTCAACAGGCAGTAGAAACTTCAGAGTGTTTTCTATCCAATAGTAATAATAATATGCATATCGTATGATCTAGAACAGAGTACGAGGCCGTTTAATTTGTGCAAGATTTTTTCCCAAAGTGATAACAGCGCCCCCTATTGGGTATTGATGTGAGTTTCTGTGGCTCTGCTTCACCACACCTTGTTTTCACCATATCTAGTGTGGAGGTAATATCTCTGCAGTAGTGTGTGGTTTCATACCGTAGTGGACTTAGCCGTTCACCTGGGAATAGGGTGACCACGTGTCCCAGATTGGCCCTTTGTTCCACAACCAAACTACCACGTCCCGCATTTCACCAGCAAATTAAAACACCAGTCATTTAGAAAAAAACATTGTTTTGTCCAGTACATTTGTCCAGTGTTTTGTCAGACATTCCTACCCGTGTCTTGCGGTCACGTTGCGCTGATGATGAAATACACCTCCATATCATAAGGATGTGGCAGCCTAAGCCAAGGGGATGTTAAACACTTCTCCAACCGTTGTTGAGATCTGATGTTCTGAGCCAAGGGGATGTTAAACACTTCTCCAATCGTTGTTGAGATCTGATATTCTGAGCCAAGGGGATGTTAAACACTTCTCCAATCGTTGTTGAGATCTGATATTCTGAGCCAAGGGGATGTTAAACACTTCTCCAATCGTTGTTGAGATCTGATATTCTGAGCCAAGGGGATGTTAAACACTTCTCCAACCGTTGTTGAGATCTGGATATCATAAGGTGAATGCACCAATTTATAAGTCGCTCTGGATAAGAGCGTCTGCTAAATGACTTAAATATTCTGCGCAGCGCAAGACGAGGCCTATCATCAACAAATATGTCTATAATCCTTTTAGCCTAAATTCCAGCTAAACTTGGAGAGGACAGTTAGGTCTCCTAACTACTTCAAAAAGCTTCTGATGAAGAGCTAGAAAAGTAAGTAAATAGCCATATTAGACTGAAAGATATAAGAATAGCAGTGGGAAGTAGGGTGCTGAGAATAGCAGTGGGAAGTAGGGTGATGAGAATAGCAGTGGGAAGTAGGGTACTGAGAATAGCAGTGGGAAGTAGGGTGCTGAGAATAGCAGTGGGAAGTAGGGTGCTGAGAATAGCAGTGGGAAGTAGGGTGATGAGAATAGCAGTGGGAAGTAGGGTGCTGAGAATAGCAGTGGGAAGTAGGGTACTGAGAATAGCAGTGGGAAGTAGGGTACTGAGAATAGCAGTGGGAAGTAGGGTGCTGAGAATAGCAGTGGGAAGTAGGGTACTGAGAATAGCAGTGGGAAGTAGGGTACTGAGAATAGCAGTGGGAAGTAGGGTGCTGAAAATAGCAGTGGGAAGTAGGGTGATGAGAATAGCAGTGGGAAGTAGGGTGCTGAGAATAGCAGTGGGAAGTAGGGTACTGAGAATAGCAGTGGGAAGTAGGGTGATGAGAATAGCAGTGGGAAGTAGGGTGATGAGAATAGCAGTGGGAAGTAGGGTGATGAGAATAGCAGTGGGAAGTAGGGTGATGAGAATAGCAGTGGGAAGTAGGGTGATGAGAATAGCAGTGGGAAGTAGGGTGCTGAGAATAGCAGTGGGAAGTAGGGTGCTGAGAATAGCAGTGGGAAGTAGGGTGATGAGAATAGCAGTGGGAAGTAGGGTACTGAGAATAGCAGTGGGAAGTAGGGTACTGAGAATAGCAGTGGGAAGTAGGGTGCTGAGAATAGCAGTGGGAAGTAGGGTGATGAGAATAGCAGTGGGAAGTAGGGTGATGAGAATAGCAGTGGGAAGTAGGGTGATGAGAATAGCAGTGGGAAGTAGGGTACTGAGAATAGCAGTGGGAAGTAGGGTGCTGAGAATAGCAGTGGGAAGTAGGGTGCTGAGAATAGCAGTGGGAAGTAGGGTGATGAGAATAGCAGTGGGAAGTAGGGTACTGAGAATAGCAGTGGGAAGTAGGGTACTGAGAATAGCAGTGGGAAGTAGGGTGATGAGAATAGCAGTGGGAAGTAGGGTGATGAGAATAGCAGTGGGAAGTAGGGTGATGAGAATAGCAGTGGGAAGTAGGGTGCTGAGAATAGCAGTGGGAAGTAGGGTACTGAGAATAGCAGTGGGAAGTAGGGTACTGAGAATAGCAGTGGGAAGTAGGGTGCTGAGAATAGCAGTGGGAAGTAGGGTGATGAGAATAGCAGTGGGAAGTAGAGTGCTGAGAATAGCAGTGGGAAGTAGGGTGCTGAGAATAGCAGTGGGAAGTAGGGTGTTGAGAATAGCAGTGGGAAGTAGGGTGCTGAGAATAGCAGTGGGAAGTAGGGTGATGAGAATAGCAGTGGGAAGTAGGGTGATGAGAATAGCAGTGGGAAGTAGGGTGATGAGAATAGCAGTGGGAAGTAGGGTGCTGAGAATAGCAGTGGGAAGTAGGGTGCTGAGAATAGCAATGGGAAGTAGGGTGCTGAGAATAGCAGTGGGAAGTAGGGTGCTGAGAATAGCAGTGGGAAGTAGGGTGATGAGAATAGCAGTGGGAAGTAGGGTGCTGAGAATAGCAGTGGGAAGTAGGGTGCTGAGAATAGCAGTGGGAAGTAGGGTGCTGAGAATAGCAGTGGGAAGTAGGGTGATGAGAATAGCAGTGGGAAGTAGGGTACTGAGAATAGCAGTGGGAAGTAGGGTACTGAGAATAGCAGTGGGAAGTAGGGTGCTGAGAATAGCAGTGGGAAGTAGGGTGATGAGAATAGCAGTGGGAAGTAGGGTGATGAGAATAGCAGTGGGAAGTAGGGTGATGAGAATAGCAGTGGGAAGTAGGGTACTGAGAATAGCAGTGGGAAGTAGGGTGCTGAGAATAGCAGTGGGAAGTAGGGTGATGAGAATAGCAGTGGGAAGTAGGGTACTGAGAATAGCAGTGGGAAGTAGGGTGCTGAGAATAGCAGTGGGAAGTAGGGTACTGAGAATAGCAGTGGGAAGTAGGGTCCTGAGAATAGCAGTGGGAAGTAGGGTGCTGAGAATAGCAGTGGGAAGTAGGGTACTGAGAATAGCAGTGGGAAGTAGGGTGCTGAGAATAGCAGTGGGAAGTAGGGTGTTGAGAATAGCAGTGGGAAGTAGGGTGATGAGAATAGCAATGGGAAGTAGGGTGCTGAGAATAGCAGTGGGAAGTAGGGTGCTGAGAATAGCAGTGGGAAGTAGGGTACTGAGAATAGCAGTGGGAAGTAGGGTGCTGAGAATAGCAGTGGGAAGTAGGGTACTGAGAATAGCAGTGGGAAGTAGGGTACTGAGAATAACAGTGGGAAGTAGGGTACTGAGAATAGCAGTGGGAAGTAGGGTGATGAGAATAGCAGTGGGAAGTAGGGTACTGAGAATAGCAGTGGGAAGTAGGGTGATGAGAATAGCAGTGGGAAGTAGGGTGATGAGAATAGCAGTGGGAAGTAGGGTACTGAGAATAGCAGTGGGAAGTAGGGTACTGAGAATAGCAGTGGGAAGTAGGGTGCTGAGAATAGCAGTGGGAAGTAGGGTGATGAGAATAGCAGTGGGAAGTAGGGTACTGAGAATAGCAGTGGGAAGTAGGGGGCTGAGAATAGCAGTGGGAAGTAGGGTGCTGAGAATAGCAGTGGGAAGTAGGGTGCTGAGAATAGCAATGGGAAGTAGGGTGCTGAGAATAGCAGTGGGAAGTAGGGTGCTGAGAATAGCAGTGGGAAGTAGGGTGATGAGAATAGCAGTGGGAAGTAGGGTGATGAGAATAGCAGTGGGAAGTAGGGTACTGAGAATAGCAGTGGGAAGTAGGGTGATGAGGGTACTGCAGCCACCCTGAAAAATCTGAATCACAAAATAATATAAATAAATATTTTCTCAAAAGTAGTGCATTGGGCGTTTGCTAGTCCTGTATTAGCAGACCGATTGTAGCACGGGCAACAAAAAAGATGTCAGCAAAAAAAACGTGAAGAATTATAATTCATTTTATGTTTTTATGAATTTTATGTTTTAGATTTTTAAGGTTAACCACTTTACAATGATTTTGAGAGACAATGACAATATTATAATATTTTATACAAATTTGTATTATTATTATATATATATTTTTGTTGTTGTAGGATTTTTGAAATTGTCCTATGATCCCATTGTCATATCAGGCGACTCCACATGGGGTCACAACCCCTAGTTTTGGACCCACTGACCTATGTTTACGACAGCATATCAGGCGACTCCACATGGGGTCACAACCCCTAGTTTAGGACCCACTGACCTATGTTTAAGACAGCATATCAGGCGACTCCACATGGGGTCACAACCCCTAGTTTGGGACCCACTGACCTATGTTTAAGACAGCATATCAGGCGCCTCCACATTGGATCACAACCCCTAGTTTGGGACCCACTGACCTATGTTTAAGACAGCATATCAGGCGACTCCACATGGGGTCACAACCCCTAGTTTGGGACCCACTGACCTATGTTTAAGACAGCATATCAGGCGACTCCTCATGGGGTCACAACCCCTAGTTTGGGACCCACTGACCTATGTTTTAAGACAGCATATCAGGCGACTCCACATGGGGTCACAACCCCTCGTTTGGGTCCCACTGACCTATGTTTTAAGACAGCATATCAGGTGACTCCACATGGGGTCACAACCCCTAGTTTGGGTCCCACTGACCTATGTTTTAAGACAGGATATCAGGTGACTCCACATGGGGTCACAACCCCTAGTTTGGGACCCACTGACCTATGTTTTAAGACAGCATATCAGGTGACTCCACATGGGGTCACAACCCCTAGTTTGGGTCCCACTGACCTATGTTTTAAGACAGCATATCAGGCGCCTCCACATGGGATCACAACCCCTAGTTTGGGACCCACTGACCTATGTTTTAAGACAGCATATCAGGTGACTCCACATTGGATCACAACCCCTAGTTTGGGACCCACTGACCTATGTTTTAAGACAGCATATCCAGACACATGAGGTTGATGACTTTATACAGTATGACTGTCACAGAAACTCACTGTTGAAATGTATTTATTCATTTTCTTTCTACAGTCTTTCAGGAGGGATTTTAAATACGATGAAGCTCTTAACTGGATCACCATACTGGGATGTTCCATGTCCATCATAGGGTTGAGTTTAACAATAACATTCCAGATGGAGACCAGGTCAGAACATACAGGGTTCCAGAACCAATTCATAATTTACAATAACATTCCAGATGGAGACCAGGTCAGAACATACAGGGTTCCAGAACCAATTCATAATATACAATAACATTCCAGATGGAGACCAGGTCAGAACATACAGGGTTCCAGAACCAATTCATAATATACAATAACATTCCAGATGGAGACCAGGTCAGAACATACAGGGTTCCAGAACCAATTCATAATATACAATAACATTCCAGATGGAGACCAGGTCAGAACATACAGGGTTCCAGAACCAATTCATAATATACAATAACATTCCAGATGGAGACCAGGTCAGAACATACAGGGTTCCAGAACCAATTCATAATATACAATAACATTCCAGATGGAGACCAGGTCAGAACATACAGGGTTCCAGAACCAATTCATAATATACAATAACATTCCAGATGGAGACCAGGTCAGAACATACAGGGTTCCAGAACCAATTCATAATATACAATAACATTCCAGATGGAGACCAGGTCAGAACATACAGGGTTCCAGAACCAATTCATAATATACAATAACATTCCAGATGGAGACCAGGTCAGAACATACAGGGTTCCAGAACCAATTCATAATATACAATAACATTCCAGATGGAGACCAGGTCAGAACATACAGGGTTCCAGAACCAATTCATAATATACAATAACATTCCAGATGGAGACCAGGTAAGAACATACAGGGTTCCAGAACCAATTCATAATATACAATAACATTCCAGATGGAGACCAGGTCTTAACATACCGGGTTCCAGAACCAATTCAACATATACAATAACATTCCAGATGGAGACCAGGTCAGAACATACAGGGTTCCAGAACCAATTCATAATATACAATAACATTCCAGATGGAGACCAGGTCTTAACATACCGGGTTCCAGAACCAATTCAACATATACAATAACATTCCAGATGGAGACCAGGTCAGAACATACAGGGTTCCAGAACCAATTCAACATATACAATAACATTCCAGATGGAGACCAGGTCAGAACATACAGGGTTCCAGAACCAATTCATAATATACAATAACATTCCAGATGGAGACCAGGTCAGAACATACAGGGTTCCAGAACCAATTCATAATATACAATAACATTCCAGATGGAGACCAGGTCAGAACATACAGGGTTCCAGAACCAATTCATAATATACAATAACATTCCAGATGGAGACCAGGTCAGAACATACAGGGTTCCAGAACCAATTCATAATATACAATAACATTCCAGATGGAGACCAGGTCAGAACATACAGGGTTCCAGAACCAATTCAACATATACAATAACATTCCAGATGGAGACCAGGTCAGAACATACAGGGTTCCAGAACCAATTCAACATATACAATAACATTCCAGATGGAGACCAGGTCAGAATATACAGGGTTCCAGAACCAATTCAACATATACAATAACATTCCAGATGGAGACCAGGTCAGAACATACAGGGTTCCAGAACCAATTCATAATTTACAATAACATTCCAGATGGAGACCAGGTCAGAACATACAGGGTTCCAGAACCAATTCATAATATACAATAACATTCCAGATGGAGACCAGGTCAGAACATACAGGGTTCCAGAACCAATTCATAATATACAATAACATTCCAGATGGAGACCAGGTCAGAACATACAGGGTTCCAGAACCAATTCATAATATACAATAACATTCCAGATGGAGACCAGGTCAGAACATACAGGGTTCCAGAACCAATTCATAATATACAATAACATTCCAGATGGAGACCAGGTCAGAACATACAGGGTTCCAGAACCAATTCATAATATACAATAACATTCCAGATGGAGACCAGGTCAGAACATACAGGGTTCCAGAACCATTTCAACATATTGGGTGCTGCTCAATAGAGTAAAGAGGCCCTTTGTCTGATCCAACAGGACTTGACAGGTGAAACCATTATGAAACCCACTATTAATGAACCAACACATCCATAGCTCCTCTTCTACTTTCCCTAACATAGTGTTGTCTATTACTTATCCCCAGGAAATCACACAAAACCATCCCAACGGTCCCCTTAGTGAGCATCTGTCTCCTGGTCTTCACCCTCCTCTTCATGTTGGGAGTGGACAACCCTCATAAACAGAAACCTGAAATACAGGAGGACAACGTTCTCCTCCTGTCTGACACACACAGAGTGGGACAGAGGGCCCTGTACTGCAGTGGTGGTCCTGCTGCAGTACTTCCTGCTGTACGACACACACAGAGTGGGACAGAGGGCCCTGTACTGCAGTGGCGGTCCTGCTGCAGTACTTCCTGCTGGGGACGTTCACCTGGAACACGCTGTACGCCACACGTCTTCCTGATGATCAGAAACAGCCTGGCCACCAGTCCGTCACACTTCACTGCCTATACCGTGGCCATCGGATGGAGTAGGACAGCATGGAGAAACATCAGTATTTAGTTGTTTCAGAAGCTTTGGCATTAGCCCTGGGCTCCTTGAACCAAAACCAATGCTAGGTGACATTTTCAGGCCCTAATAACCCCGAAATAGAACTTAACAGCATCTTGTATAGTGATGTTCTGTCTTTAGAGGATGTATGTGTAATATATACTCTGTACCTGGCTGCATGCAAATCTACCAGGAAATAACAACAACACTCTCTGTCCTTTAGCACGGCCTGCGGTTGTGGTGACCCTCACCGTAGGAATACATTACAGAGGGGCTGATCCACTGGGTTACAGGTGGTGACCCTCACCGTAGGAATACATTACAGAGGGGCTGATCCACTGGGTTACAGGTGGTGACCCTCACCGTAGGAATACATTACAGAGGGGCTGATCCACTGGGTTACAGGTGGTGACCCTCACCGTAGGAATACATTACAGAGGGGCTGATCCACTGGGTTACAGGTGGTGACCCTCACCTTAGGAATTCATTACAGAGGGGCTGATCCACTGGGTTACAGGTGGTGACCCTCACCTTAGGAATTCATTACAGAGGGGCTGATCCACTGGGTTACAGGTGGTGACCCTCACCTTAGGAATTCATTACAGAGGGGCTGATCCACTGGGTTACAGGTGGTGACCCTCACCTTAGGAATTCATTACAGAGGGGCTGATCCACTGGGTTACAGGTGGTGGCCCTCACCTTAGGAATTCATTACAGAGGGGCTGATCCACTGGGTTACAGGTGGTGGCCCTCACCTTAGGAATGCATTACAGAGGGGCTGATCCACTGGGTTACAGGTGGTGACCCTCACCTTAGGAATTCATTACAGAGGGGCTGATCCACTGGCTTACAGGTGGTGACCCTCACCGTAGGAATTCATTACAGAGGGGCTGATCCACTGGGTTACAGGTGGTGACCCTCACCGTAGGAATTCATTACAGAGGGGCTGATCCACTGGGTTACAGGTGGTGACCCTCACCTTAGGAATTCATTACAGAGGGGCTGATCCACTGGGCTACAGGTGGTGACCCTCACCTTAGGAATTCATTACAGAGGGGCTGATCCACTGGGTTACAGGTGGTGACCCTCACCTTAGGAATTCATTACAGAGGGGCTGATCCACTGGGTTACAGGTGGTGACCCTCACCTTAGGAATTCATTACAGAGGGGCTGATCCACTGGGTTACAGGTGGTGACCCTCACCTTAGGAATTCATTACAGAGGGGCTGATCCACTGGGTTACAGGTGGTGACCCTCACCTTAGGAATTCATTACAGAGGGGCTGATCCACTGGGTTACAGGTGGTGACCCTCACCTTAGGAATTCATTACAGAGTGGCTGATCCACTGGGTTACAGGTGGTGACCCTCACCTTAGGAATTCATTACAGAGGGGCTGATCCACTGGGTTACAGGTGGTGACCCTCACCGTAGGAATTCATTACAGAGTGGCTGATCCACTGGGTTACAGGTGGTGACCCTCACCTTAGGAATTCATTACAGAGGGGCTGATCCACTGGGTTACAGGTGGTGACCATCACCGTAGGAATTCATTACAGAGGGGCTGATCAACTGGGTTACAGGTTACCTGTCATATTCTCAACATATTTACTGGTTTGTAAATGCATGGGGTGCCATGAGTGTGGGGTGCCTGGGGACAGTCTGATTGGCTGAAGCCACGAGCTGGAGGTGATGGATATCTCTCAGGTGAACTGTACTGTATTGTACTGTACTATCAATATCAATGTGGGGCAATTGCTGTATGAAATATTAGAACTAAATACTGTAAAAGTTTTCCCCTATCAATGTTCGTATTGCATGCTTTTAACAATGTCAACGAGCAATTTAAAAAGTTGAACAAAACAAAAAGAATGATCCATTAAGTTGAAAGGTTTCTTGTTTACTTATGCCACCCACCATGTTTACTTCATACCACGTTATTCAAATCACTGGCGTCCTGTTTTGTCTGTCACAAAGTCCCAGTCTCTAACTCATTCATGTGACCTCTCAGTTGCTGGCTTGCTGCCCTCCATCCAAATGGGACCCTGACTTCAAGCTGCCAATTTTAGTAATGAGCACCATTCTCTAACCCTCTCAGTCATTAGTAATGAGCACCATTCTCTAACCCTCTCAGTCATTAGTAATGAGCACCATTCTCTAACCCTCTCAGTCATTAGTAATGAGCACCATTCTCTAACCCTCTCAGTCATTAGTAATGAGCACCATTCTCTAACCCTCTCAGTCATTAGTAATGAGCACCATTCTCTAACCCTCTCAGTCATTAGTAATGAGCACCATTCTCTAACCCTCTCAGTCATTAGTAATGAGCACCATTCTCTAACCCTCTCAGTCATTAGTAATGAGCACCATTCTCTAACCCTCTCAGTCATTGGTAATGAGCACCATTCTCTAACCCTCTCAGTCATTAGTAATGAGCACCATTCTCTAACCCTCTCAGTCATTAGTAATGAGCACCATTCTCTAACCCTCTCAGTGATTAGTAATGAGCACCATTCTCTAACCCTCTCAGTCATTAGTAATGAGCACCATTCTCTAACCCTCTCAGTCATTAGTAATGAGCACCATTCTCTAACCCTCTCAGTCATTAGTAATGAGCACCATTCTCTAACCCTCTCAGTCATTAGTAATGAGCACCATTCTCTAACCCTCTCAGTCATTAGTAATGAGCACCATTCTCTAACCCTCTCAGTCATTAGTAATGAGCACCATTCTCTAACCCTCTCAGTCATTGGTAATGAGCACCATTCTCTAACCCTCTCAGTCATTGGTAATGAGCACCATTCTCTAACCCTCTCAGTCATTAGTAATGAGCATCATTCTCTAACCCTCTCAGTCATTAGTAATGAGCACCATTCTCTAACCCTCTCAGTCATTAGTAATGAGCACCATTCTCTAACCCTCTCAGTCATTGGTAATGAGCACCATTCTCTAACCCTCTCAGTCATTGGTAATGAGCACCATTCTCTAACCCTCTCAGTCATTGGTAATGAGCACCATTCTCTAACCCTCTCAGTCATTAGTAATGAGCACCATTCTCTAACCCTCTCAGTCATTGGAAGCATACAGTTCTTATACCACAGTATTACAGCAATCTAAGCATGATTCCCAGTACAAGACACACATCGATGAAGAAGAAGTTCCTCGGTAGCTTTTCTCTGGCTGTGGTGCTCGGTCTCTCCTGGATCCTGGGCTATCTGTTGCTCATTACACAGAACCAGACCATGTACACCACACTCAACATCTCCTTCTGTCTACTCACCACCACTCAGGTAGTAAATGTCTGCACTCACTACTGTAAGTCGCTCTGGATAAGAGCGTCTGCTAAATGACTCAAATGTCAAATATAAAGACTAGTGTACTAATGTACCACAGAATCCAGACACGATTGAAAAATAGACACCTACTAAACATAAATAAATTCTGTTGGTCTTTATAGAAACGCTTCCTCTTGTGTTCCTGAAAATACTTGATAACATCTTTTGGTTTTTGCTCTCTCTGGTCTTTATGGAAACGCTACCTCTTGTGTTCCTGAAATACTTGATAACATCTTTTGGTTTTTGCTCTCTCTGGTCTTTATAGAAACGCTTCCTCTTGTGTTCCTGAAATACTTGATAACATCTTTGTGTTTTTGCTCTCTCTGGTCTTTATGGAAACGCTTCCTCTTGTGTTCCTGAAAATACTTGATAACATCTTTGTGTTTTTGCTCTCTCTGGTCTTTATGTGTAACGATCTGGGTGTCGTGGGTGTGAAGTCAGGCGCAGGAAACAGAGATTTCAAGGTAGTGCTCTTTAATGCACACACGGCGGACATAGGCCACCCCACGAAACACTGGGTGCTGAAAAACAAATGCCCCAAACACAGGAACTAAAACAGTCCAGCAAAACCCACCAACAGGAACAAACACGGGGACTAAAACAGTCCAGCAAAACCCACCAACAGGAACAAACACGGGGACTAAAACAGTCCAGCAAAACCCACAAACAGGAACAAACACGGGGACTAAAACAGTCCAGCAAAACCCACAAACAGGAACAAACACGGGGACTAAAACAGTCCAGCAAAACCCACGAACAGGAACAAACACAGGGACTAAAACAGTCCAGCAAAACCCACCAACAGGAACAAACACGGGGACTAAAACAGTCCAGCAAAACCCACCAACAGGAACAAACACAGGGACTAAAACAGTCCAGCAAAACCCACCAACAGGAACAAACACAGGGACTAAAACAGTCCAGCAAAACCCACCAACAGGAACAAACACAGGGACTAAAACAGTCCAGCAAAACCCACCAACAGGAACAAACACGGGGACTAAAACAGTCCAGCAAAACCCACCAACAGGAACAAACACAGGGACTAAAACAGTCCAGCAAAACCCACAAACAGGAACAAACACGGGGACTAAAACAGTCCAGCAAAACCCACGAACAGGAACAATCACGGGGACTAAAACAGTCCAGCAAAACCCACGAACAGGAACAAACACGGGGACTAAAACAGTCCAGCAAAACCCACGAACAGGAACAAACACGGGGACTAAAACAGTCCAGCAAAACCCACCAACAGGAACAAACACGGGGACTAAAACAGTCCAGCAAAACCCACCAACAGGAACAAACACGGGGACTAAAACAGTCCAGCAAAACCAACGAACAGGAACAAACACGGGGACTAAAACAGTCCAGCAAAACCCACCAACAGGAACAAACACGGGGACTAAAACAGTCCAGCAAAACCCACCAACAGGAACAAACACGTTCGTCTCCAACATACACAAATGTTACCACAATCAATCCCGCACAAAGAAACAGGCGGGCCGGCTGACTAATAAAGCCCAACTAATCACCACAAACGCATAACAGGTGTAACCAATAAACAGACAAGGAGGGGGAGGAAAGAATCAGTGGCAGCTAGTAGGCCGGCGACGACGACCGCCGAGCGCCACCCGAACAGGAAGGGGAGCCACCTTCGGTTGGAGTCCTGACATCATGGAAACGCTACCTCTTGTGTTCCTGAAAATACTCGATAACATCTTTGTGTTTTTGCTCTCGCTCCACAGGGATTGCAGATTTATATTATTAACAGCAATTGTCAAGAAAAATATGTAAAGTGCCTTGAAATCTGTCTCTAGTGCTGGGATCCCGCTTCACACCGAAAAGTTCAGTCTACGGTGAGGCGACAACAGTGAATAAGTAGTGCTGGGATCCCGCTTCACACCGAAAAGTTCAGTCTACGGTGAGGCGACAACAGTGAATAAGTAGAATCAAACACACAGCTGGACACTGACCTGACATTTCCACCTTGTTCCCCACATGTATCTAACTGATGAGTTGCAAGTTCAACCTCTGTTGTAAAATATCTCATATACCTCCACTAGTGCATAGAATATACAGTATAATACACACCATTCTGTATCAATGTATTTTTACTGTGAATTCCCTCAGAAGTTGTTGTCCAAAGATTTGGCTATGCAAATGTTTGTAAATGTCCCGCCCTGACCAGAGTTATCTCTGGTTTCTTTATATTTTGGTTAGGTCAGGGTGTGACTAGGGTGGGTACATTAGTTTTGAATTGTCTAGGGTTTTTGTATGTCAAGGGTTGTTGTAGGTCTAGGTGTTTTATATGTCTATGGTGGCCTGATATGGTTCCCAATCAGAGGCAGCTGTTTATCGATGTCTCTGATTGGGGATCATATTTAGGTAGCCATTTTTCCTTTTGTGTTCGTGGGTTCTTGTCTATGTGTAGTTGCCTGTCAGCACTCATGTGTATAGCTTCACGGTTCGTTTTGTTATTTTGTTAGTTTTGTTCAGTGTTCATTCTTATATTAAAGAAGAATGTATGCATACCACGCTGCGCCTTGGTCTCCTCTTTTGACGGCCGTGACAGTAAATACAGTATATACACACTGTATGTTATTTTTGAAATGTAACTGTTTTGAATAAAACTGATTATTCTCTTTGAAACAGATGTTTCAGTATTTTTTGTGAGAAAAAAACACAATTTTACACAATATCTCAGAAAATAGCTTTAGACAGTGTAGCCTAGGGATGTCAAGCTACATAATTTTCCCTGCTGGCCACGTTTGGTCTTTACCGAGGCCACACTTAAAATGTATTAACCTTTTACTGCAGTGGGCTGAATCAGGGTCACACAGAGTGATTCTTGGTCGTATTGGTAACAAATCTACTTTGAAACAAAAGTACACACCACACACACACATGGTTATGGGCTTAAAAAAAAGAAGACACCTGTGATTTACCAGATATAGAGTTGAAATCTATTCCATTTCATCCTAATATTAGACTGTATGTACATCACAGAAGACAGAAATATAACAAAACTGTTTGACATAGAAACACCGGATTTTCGTCCAAACCTCTTAAGGATTGGACCCTTTTTTACAATTTTCGCCTAAAATGACATACCCAAATCTAACTGTCTGTAGCTCAGGACCTCAAGCAAGGATATGTATATTCTTGATAACATTTGAACGGAAACACATGTGGAAATGTGAAATGAATGTAGGAGAATATAACATAGTAAATCTGGTAAAAGATAATACAAACAAAAAAACATGCGTTTTCTATTTTTTGTTGTTGTTGCATCACCTTTGAAATGCAAGAGAAAGGCCAGATGATCTAGTGATGTAGGAGTCTAGGTGTAATTTAGATGCTGTTCACCAGATGGCAGCAATGTGTGTGCAAAGTTTCAGACTGATCCAGTAAAGAATTACATCAGTACACCATATTTTGTATCAAATCTGCCAGGAGTTTTGCCAAATGTGCCAGATTGGTCAATTGATACATTTCAAAGTACATACCTATAGAGAACACACAAAAATGCTATGGAAGTTAAACATTTTAGTTTACACACTTCCAGGAATGTCATCAATGATGGATCATTATCTTCCCTACAGAAAATACACTAACCTTCACACATCTAGATGGCTAGTCCTGGTGGGTTTGGAGCCAGAGACAGCAGTGGGGTCAAACTGTAGAACCCAGTTCCACATTTGAATGTATAAAAAAATAGCAAACAAAACTACACTACATTTTTATCTCTGGGACCCTCAGGATGACAAATCAGAGCCTGATTACTGAAGTACATTATTTTCCTTCAGAGGTGAATGTATCAAACCAGTTGCTGTGAAATAAGTGGTTTGTTGTAGTGCACTACCCTCAAACAATAGCATGGTATTGTTTAGCTGTAATAGCTACTGTAAATTGGACACTGCATTGAGATTAACACTAATGTAAGCTTTCTGCCCATATAAGACATGTCTATGCCCCAGAAAGTTGGCTGTTGTTTAAAACTCCATTTTAGTCACATATTGCATACTGAGCAGCAACCATCCCGTATAAGAGACACCGATCCCGTAGAGGTAAAACAACTATATATATATATATATATATATTAATAACATTCCACCAATGAACACAAAGAGGGCACTTTTGGTCACTGACTGCAGGAAAGGGCTACAAAGCTTCTGCTCCAGGCAACAAGCTGCAGCTGCCAATACATCTGTGGTAGTACAAGGCAACAAAAACACGTCAGGCTATGATGCTGCGGGATGAGAGAGTTCGCCAGGCAGAGATCGAGGAGGTCTGAAAGGCTGAGGAAGAAAGGTCCCCAAGAACAAAGTGGCCTCCATCATTCTTAAATGGAAGAAGTTCGGAACCACAACGACTCTTCCTAGAGCTGGCCGCCTGGCCAAACAGCAAACGGGGGAGAAGGACCTTGGTCAGTGAGGTGACCAAGAACTTGATGGTCACTCTGACAGAGCTCCATTGTTCCTCTGTGGAGATAGAAGAACTTTCTAGAAGGACAACCATCTCCGCAGCACTCCACCAATCAGGCCTTTATGGTAGAGTGGCTAGACGGAAGCCCGTTCTCAGTAAAAGGCACATGACATCTCACTTAGAGTTTGCCAAAAGGCACCTAAAGGACTCAGACCATGAGAAACAAGATTCTCTGGTCTGATGAAACCATGATTAAACTCTTTGGCATGAATGCCAAGTGTCACTTCTGGAGGAAACCTGGCACCATCCTCACAGTGAAGCATGGTGGTGGCAGTATCATGCTGTGGGAATGTTTTTCAACAGCGGGGACTGGGAGACTAGTGAGGATCGAGGGAAAGATGAATGGAGCAAAGTACAGACACATCCTTGATGAAAACCTGCTCCAGAGCACTCAGGACCTCAGACTGGGGCGACGGTTCACCTTCCAACAGGACAACAACCCTAAGCACACAGCCAAGACAACGCAGGAGTGGCTTCGGGACAAGTCTCTGAATGTCCCTGAGTGGCAGTGCAGCGATGCTCCCCCTCCAACCTGACAGAGCTTGAGAGGATCTGCAGAGAAGAATGGGAGAAACTCCCCAAATACAGGCTTGTAGCGTCATACCCAATAAGACTCAAGGCTGTAATCACTGCCAAAGGCACTTCAACAAAGTACTGAGTAAAGGGTCTGGATACTTATGTAAATGTGACATTTCAGTATTATTATATTTTTTATACATTTGTAAACATTTCAAAAAAACTTATTGTGTGTAGATTGATAAGGGGACCAAAATATATTATATTTAAATTTATAACAATATATAATATAACCTTTTTACAATATATGCTACAGATGAGTAGCTGTGTCTAAGAGAGTGTGAATTCAAACAGGACCACCCGGTTACCACTCTCAATGGAATCGTGTGTCTACCATCCACAAGGCTGATTAGCCATCCAAAGACCCCTTTTAAGAGCAAGGACAAGGAAACAGACCACTAGGAGAAAGGACAAGGAAACAGACCACTAAGAGAAAGGACACTGACATCGTGAGGACAAACAGAGAGTTACACCCGGTAACCGAAGAAGTGTCGTCAGAAGTGTCGTCAGTGAAGTCAGAACCCGGTTCATGAAGACACACGCCATCGGAGATCTCTCTCTCTCTCTCTCTCTCTCTCTCTCTCTCTCTCTCTCTCTCTCTCTCTCTCTCTCTCTCTCTCTCTCTCTCTCTCTCTCTCTCTCTCTCTCTCTCTCTCTCTCTCTCTCTCTCTCTCTCTCTCTCTCTCTCTCTCTCTCTCTCTCTCTCTCTCTCTCTCTCTCTCTCTCTCTCTCTCTCTCTCTCTCTCTCTCTCTCTCTCTCTCTCTCTCTCTCTCTCTCTCTCTCTCTCTCTCTCTCTCTCTCTAGTGAAAGGATGGAATGACTTCAGAGTGTTACTAACATCATATCAAACATAAAACATTTACAACTGCTCTTTTTATTAACACTGAACAATAAAATAAACCCAACAAGATCTTACTGAGTCACAGTTCATATAAGGACATCAGTCAGTTGAAATACATTCATTAGGCCCTAATCTATGGATTTCACATGACTGGGAACACAGATATGCATCTGTTTGTCAGATACCTAATAAAACAGTAGGAGTGTGGATCAGAAAACCAGTCAGTATCTGGTGTGACCACCATTTACCTCATGCAGCACGACACATCTCCTTCACATAGAGTTGATCAGGCTGTTGATTGTGGCCTGTGGAATGTTGTCCCACTCCTCTTCAATGGCCGAGCAAAGTTGCTGGATATTGGTGGGAACTGGAACAAGCTGTAGTACACGTCTATCCAGAGCATCCCAAACATGCTCAATGGGTGACATGTCTGGTGAGTACTCAGGCCATGGAGGACTGGGACATTTTCAGCATCCAGGAATTGTGTCCAGATCCTTTCATTCCAGGGCCGTTCATTATCATGCTGAAACATGAGGTGTGTGTGTCAGTGTGTGAGTGTCCTGTGTGTGTGTCTAGTGTGTGTTTGTCCAGTGTGTGTGTGTGTGTGTGTGTGTGTGTGTGTGCCAGTTTGTGTGAGTGTGTGTTCGGTGTCTGTGTGTAGTATTTGTGTCCAGTGTGTGTGTGTGTGTGTGTGTGTGTTAGTCCAGTGTATGTGTGTGTCTAGTGTGTGTCCAGTGTGTGTGATGGCCAAGTATGTGTGTGTGTCCAGTCTTTGTGTGTGTCTGTGTTTGTGTGTGTGTCTGTGTGTGTGTATGTCTTGTGTGTGTCCAGCGTGTGTGTGTGTACCCATGTCCAGTGTGTGTGTGTGTGTGTCTGTGTGTGTGTGTGTGTGTCAGTGTCTCCTGACCCGTCCTGTCTCAGCCTCCAGTATTTATGCTGCAGTAGTTTATGTGTCGGGGGGCTAGGGTCAGTTGTTATATCTGGAGTACTTCTCCTGTCTTATCCGGTGACCTGTGTGAATTTAAGTATTCTCTCTCTAATTATCTCTTTCTCTCTTTCTTTCTCTCTCTCGGAGGACCTGAGCCCTAGGACCATGCCTCAGGACTACCTGGCATGACTCCTTGCTGTCCCCAGTCCACCTGGCCGTGCTGCTGCTCTAGTTTCAACTGTTCTGCCTGCGGCTATGGAACCCTGACCTGTTCACCGGACGTGCTACCTGTCCCAGACCTGCTGTTTTCAACTCTTTAGAGACCGCAGGAGCGGTAGAGATACTCTTAATGATCGGCTATGAAAAGCCAACTGACATTTACTCCTGAGGTGCTGACTTGCTGCACCCTCGATAACTACTGTGATTATTATTATTTGACCATGCTGGTCATTTATGAACATTTGAACATCTTGGCCATGTTCTGTTATAATCTCCACCCGGCACAGCCAGAAGAGGACTGGCCACCCTCATAGCCTGGTTCCTCTCTAGGTTTCTTCCTAGGTTTTGGCCTTTCTAGGGAGTTTTTCCTAGCCACCGTGCTTCTACATCTGCATTGCTTGCTGTTTGGGGTTTTAGGCTGGGTTTCTGTACAGCACTTTGAGATATTAGCTGATGTACGAAGGGCTATATGAATACATTTGATTTGATTTGTGTGAGTGTCAGTGTGTGTGTGTGTCTTGTGTGTGTGTGTGTGTGTGTGTGTGTGCGTCTAGTGTGTGTTTGTTCAGTGTGTGTGTGTGTGTGTGTGTGTGTGTGTGTGTGTGTGTGTGTGTGTGTGTGTGTCCAGTGTCTGTGTGTAGTATCTGTGTCCAGTGTGTGTGTCTGTGTATGTGTGTATCTAGTGTGTGTGTGTGTCCAGTGTGTGTCCAGTATTTGTGTGTGTGTGTGTGTGTGTGTGTGTGTGTGTGTGTGTGTGTGTGTGTGTGTGTGTGTGTGTGTGTGTGTGTGTGTGTGTGTGTGTGGTGTTCAGGTGTATCCCTCAATGACTGTCTGTTCTTCTGCTTACCGCTACAGTGTGGAACATGGTGGAGAGTACACAATGAAACCTGGGCTTAGAAAATGTGAGTGTTGACTGCTGTGAAGAATATGACTAAGAATAAGTCTTATTTCGAGTTAAGTCAAAGTCAAAGACCACCATCATTACTTACTTGGTCATATTAAATATCAGCTGTGGTTCTACAGAAGCAGAAGCAGTGTGTGTCTGTGTGTGTGTGTGGCGTGTACGTGTTACTGAAGAAATGTGTGTTTGTGTTCATGATGCATACAGGTGTGTGTATTCTGTGTGTGTATCCTGTGTGTGTTTGTGTGCACAGTGTGTGTGTCCTGTGTGTTTGTGTTGCAATATGTGTGCAGTGTGTGAGTCCAGTGTGTGTGTGTGTGTGTGTGTGTGTGTGTGTGTGTGTGTGTGTGTGTGTCAGTGTCAGTGTTTGTGTCAGTGTGTGTGTCAGTGTGGGTGTCAGTGTGTGTATCAGTTTGTCTGACAAAGAGACACTGAGGAGTCTACCCACAAAAGCCTAAACCCTGGAAAGAGGGGCTCAGTGAATGTGGAGGTGAATGTGATCAGGTGGGTCAGTGTGTCAGACGAGGCTCTATAGAAGGACAGAGTGCCGGCTGGCCAGTCCAGATACACTCCTACTCTGTGGGAGCTGGAGGAGGGGACGTCTAGTGTAGTGTGATTATTATTGTGACAGGCAGAGTAACTGTTGTCAGAGCAGTCCAGACTCCAGGACTTGTCATTGTATCCAAGACAACAGTCATAAACCTCTCCTCTCCTGCTGATTCCTTTATATGTCACTCCTATAACAGCCCCTTCCCCACTCCACTCTACCTCCCAGTAACAGCGCCCAGTCAGACCCTCTCTACACAGCACCTGTCCACAGTCCTCAAATCTCTCTGGGTGATCAGGATACGGCTGCTCCTCTCTCCTACATGTCACCTTTCTGTTCTCCTCAGACAGAGAGAGGTGTCTGTTTACTGTGTTTAGGTCCAGTGTGAGATCACAGACATCTGATGGATGAAACCAGACACAATATTAGAAATCATCATCATTCACATTAGAATGTTAAAGACTAGGGGGCGATATTTTCGTTTTTGGCTAAAAACACATACCTATTTGAAACTGCCTATTTCTCAGCCCCCGAAACTAGATTATGCATATAATAGTCAGATTAGGATAGAAAACACTCTGAAGTTTCCAAAACTGTAAAATTTTGTCTGTGAGTTAAACAGAACTGATATTGCAGGCTAAAACCTGAGGAAAATCCAACCAGGAAGTGCCCCTGTTTTTGAAACCTCTCTGTTCCTATGCATCCCTATTGCCCATATAAAGGGATATCAACCAGACTTATTTTTCTATGGCTTCCCTAAGGTGTCAACAGCCTTTAGACGTAGTTTCAGGCTTTTATTTTGAAGAATGAGCGTGAACGACCACATTGCGTAAGTGGATAGGTGGGGGCTCTCAGAGTGAGTTCTACGTAACAGAGAAAGGCGGCCATTGTTACTCCTGGTCCTAGTGAAAAGCCAACTTTCCCGGTTGATATATTATCGAATAGATATGTGAAAAACACCCTGATTATAAAAAACGTTTGACATGTTTCTGTGGACATTATGGATGATTTGAAATTTTTGTCGGCGTTGTCGCGACCGCTCTTTCCGGTGGATTCCTGGGCATAACGCATCAAACTAACGGAGGTATTTGGATATAAAAAATATCTTTATGGAACAAAAGGAACATTTGTTGTCTAACTGGGAGTCTCGTGAGTGAAGACATCCGAAGATCATCAAAGGTAAACGATTAATTTGATTGCTTTTCTGATTTTCGTGACCAAGTTACCTGATGCTTGGTGTACTTATTGTTTTGTCGAGCGATCGATAAACTTACACAAACGCTTGTATTGCTTTTCGCTGTAAAGCATAATTTCAAAATCTGAGACGACAGGTGGATTAACAAAAGGCTAAGCTGTGTTTGCAATATTGCACTTGTGATTTCATGAAATGATATTATATTATATACCTGTGGCAATAGGTATGCTAGTCAGCGTTTCTGATGACAATTATCCCGGATCCGGGATGGGTGGTTCAGAAATTAACTCACTTTTCACTAATTAATTTAATTAATTTAATGTAGATGTTTCTAGGTATCAAAAGGAGAAGTTAAGGTAACTTGAGACTTGTGAAATTATCATATGTTATACTGTATGGTAATATAAAACACGCTTAGTCACATTAATTACACACACACGCACACACACACACACACACACACACACACACACACACACACACACACACACACACACACACACACACACACACACACACACACACACACACACACACACACACACACACACAGAGACACACACACATTGTCAAATCAACTCTTTGTAAACTTTGGTGTCCCTGATTTCTGCTTCTGTAGAACTACAGCTGATATTTAATATGACCAAGTAAGTAATGATGGTGGTCTTTGACTTTGACTTAACTTGAATTAAGACTTATTCTTAGTCATATTCTTCACAGCAGTCAAAACTCACATTTTCTAAGCCCAGGTTTCATTGTGTACTCTCCACCATGTTCCACACTGTAGCGGTAAGCAGAAGAACAGACAGTCATTGAGGGATACATCTGAACACACACACACACACACACACACACACACTCACACACACTCTGGACACACACACACACACTCACACACACTCTGGACACACACACACACACACACACTGGACACACACACACACACACACACACACACACACACACACACACACACACACACACACACACACACACACACACACACACACACACATTCTGGACACACACACACACACACACACTGGACACACACACATACACACACACACACACACTGGACACAGAAACACACACACACACGGTCAGCATATAACCTTGTCCAAGTGGTGGTAAGAATGTTTGTCTTAACCAGCCTGATAAATCAAACATGTCTGATATGAACATTGACATAAACCCTCTACATACTTGAGTTTCTCCAGTCTGCAGTGTGGATCCTCCAGTCCAGCAGAGAGCAGTCTGACTCCTGAGTCTCCTGGGTGATTGTAGCTCAGATCCAGCTCTCTCAGGTGTGAGGGGTTTGACCTCAGAGCTGAGACCAGAGAAGCACAGCCTTCCTCTGTGACTAGACAGCGTTGCAGCCTGACAAAGAGTAAAATAATTTTAAAATCACACTAATATAGAGAAAAATATCAAGTACAAATATTTGAGTAGATTGACCAGACCAGTTTAAAAAGCAGTATCAGTCAAAAGACAGACAGTGAGATTTAGATTGTATTGAGTATACAGTCCACACCATATCTATTTTGACAGTGAAGTTAACATTTTAAATGTGGCTCTATACTCCAGCATTTTGGATTTCAGATCAAATGTTTCACATGAGGTGACATTGACGCATTTGCAGTTTGTTTTGGTTATGTTTTGCCAAATAGAAACTCAATGGTAGTATTCTGACAAAGTTACATACTATAGTGTATTAAGTAGTGAAAAGTTTAGTGTTTTGTTGTAAACTCATTGGTTGCATTTGCAGTTTGTTTTGGTTGTGTTTTGGGTAATGTTTCGCCCAATATTAAAATGGTGGATGATGACTGGAGTAATTTTCTGTCTAAGTGAGTAGATAACATGTTTCTAAACACGACTAAATTAATCCTGATGATGCCATGATTAAGAAAAATCATGAATAAATGATGAATCACAATCATCGGATGGGGCCACAGTGTCTCCTGACCCCTCCTGTCTCAGCCTCCAGTATTTAAGCTGCAGTAGTTTATGTGTCGGGGGGCTAGGGTCAGTTGTTATATCTGGAGTACTTCTCCTGTCTTATCCGGTGTCCTGTGTGAATTTAAGTATGCTCTCTCTAATTCTCTTGTTCTCTCTTTCTTTCTCTCTCTCGGAGAACCTGAGCCCTAGGACCATACGTCACGGCAAACCGGGCATGATGACTCCTTGCTGTCCCCAGTCCACCTGGCCTTGCTGCTGTTCCAGTTTCAACTGTTCTGCCTGCGGTTATGGAACCTCTACCTGTCCCAGACCTGCTGCTTTCAACTCTTAATGATCGGCTATGAAAAGCCAACTGACTTTTATTCCTGATTATTATTTGACCATGCTTGTCATTTATGAACATTTTTATAATCTTGGCTCTCTCTAATTCTCTCCTTCTCTCTTTCTTTCTCTCTCTCTCGGAGGACCGGAGCCCTAGGACCATACGTCAGGACTATCGGGCATGATGACTCCTTGCTGTCCCCAGTCCGCCTGGCCTTGCTGCCATTCCAGTTTCAACTGTTCTGCCTGCGGTTATGGAACCCCTACCTGTCCCAGACCTGCTGTTTTCAACTCTTAATGATCGGCTATGAAAAGCCAACTGACATTTATTCCTGATTATTATTTGACCATGCTTGTCATTTATGAACATTTTGAAAATCTTGGCTCTCTCTAATTCTCTCCTTCTCTCTTTCTTTCTCTCTCTCGGAGGACCTGAGCCCTAGGACCATACGTCAGGACTACCGGGCATGATGACTCCTTGCTGTCCCCAGTCCACCTGGCCTTGCTGCTATTCCAGTTTCAACTGTTCTGCCTGCGGTTATGGAACCCCTACCTGTCCCAGACCTGCTGTTTTCAACTCTTAATGATCGGCTATGAAAAGCCAACTGACATTTATTCCTGATTATTATTTGACCATGCTTGTCACTTATGAACAATTTGAACATCTTGGCCATGTTCTGTTATAATCTCAACCCGGCACAGCCAGAAGAGGACTGGCCACCCCTCATAGCCTGGTTCCTCTCTAGGTTTCTTCCTAGGTTTTGGCCTTTCTAGGGAGTTTTTCCTAGCCACCGTGCTTCTACACCTGCATTGCTTGCTGTTTGGGGTTTTAGGCTGGGTGTCTGTACAGCACTTCGAGATATTAGCTGATGTACGAAGGGCTATATAAAATAAACTTGATTGATTGATTGATGAGTGAGAAACACACAGAAGCTACAACAAAACATACTAACCTCTCACCATTACCAATAACAGAGGCTACAACAAAACATGCTAACCTCTCACCATTACCAATAACAGAGGCTACAACAAAACATGCTAACCTCTCACCATTACCAATAACAGAGGCTACAACAAAAACATGCTAACCTCTCACCATTACCAATAACAGGGGCTACAACAAAACATACTAACCTCTCACCATTACCAATAACAGAGACTACAACAAAACATGCTAACCTCTCACCATTACCAATAACAGAGACTACAACAAAACATGCTAACCTCTCACCATTACCAATAACAGAGACTACAACAAAACATGCTAACCTCTCACCATTACCAATATCAGAGGCTACAACAAAACATGCTAACCTCTCACCATTACCAATAACAGAGGCTACAACAAAACATGCTAACCTCTCACCATTACCAATAACAGAGACTACAACAAAACATGCTAACCTCTCACCATTACCAATAACAGAGAATACAACAAAACATGCTAACCTCTCACCATTACCAATAGCAGGAGAGGTTAGAATTTTTTAAATGCACCAAATTTAAAACTGTAAGATACATTGTCCAAACACATATGGTGTGGACTATGTGTGTCTGGTAAACACATGTGGATCTGGTGAACAGTTATCACTTGTTGACCAACTACAGGAATACTGACCTCAGAGTCTCCAGTTTACAGTGGGGATTCCCCAGTCCAGCAGAGAGCAGCTTCACTCCTGAATCCTTCAGGTCATTGTTACTCAGATCCAGCTCTCTCAGGTGTGAGGGGTTTGACTCCAGAGCTGAGACCAGAGAAGCACAGCCTTCCTCTGTGACTCCACAGCCTGACAGCCTGACAAAGAGATCATCATGACTTCACAAACACACTGTTAATTTAACAAGTAGTGTAGAAGGACAATGGCAGATGCATTTGGTTTATTCTCTCAAACAACATATAGATTCATCTTCTGTCTCCTAGAATTGTATGGTCATAATGTTATACTAATGTGAACATCAATGCATTTATTCAATATGTTTTTCAATATAATAATGTATACATATTTTAATATATATAATACTAAACTGAATATTTCTTCCTGATGATTAGTTCTTATATGTAATTTTATTTACTCACAGAGCAGCTCTGGAGGCTTTGACCACTGGCAGCAGCCTCAGAAGACCTTCCTCTGATCTGGAGTATTTCTTCAGGTCAAACACATCCAGCTCCTTTTCTGAAGTCAGCAACACAAAGACCAGAGCTGACCACTGTGCAGGTGACAGTTTGGCTTCTGAGAGACTTCCTGATCTCAGGTAGCTTTGGATCTCCTCCACTAGAGAATGGTCATTCAGTTCATTCAGACAGTGGAACAGATTGATGCACCTCTCTGGAGAGGGATTCTCCCTGATCTTCTCCTTGATGTACTTGACTGTTTCTTCATGGGTCTTTGAGCTGCTCCTTGTCTTTGTCAGTAGACCTTGTAAGTGCTTCTGATTGGATTCCAGTGAGAGGCCCAGAAGGAAGCGGAGGAAAAGGTCCAGGTTTCCCGTCTCACTTCGTAAGACTTTATCCACAGCACTCTTGTAGACAGAAAGGTTCCTGGGCGTTGATTGAGGTTTGCCCATTAGATTCTTATTGTTGTTGATGAATGAGAGGAACACATATACAGCAGCCAGAAACTCCTGAATGCTCAGATGCACAAAGCAGTACACCTTGTCCTGGTACAGCCCACATTCCTCTTTAAAGAGCTGTGTGCACAATCCTGAGTACACTGAGGCTTCATTGACATCAATTCCAGACCCTTTCAGATCTTTTTCATAGAAAATCAGATTGCCCTTCACAAGCTGTTGAAAAGCCAGTTTTCCCAGTGACAGAATGCTCTCTTTATTCCAGTGTGGACCTATCTCTTCTTTCCCAAGATACTTTTCATTCTTCTGTTTGGTATGAAACACCACAAGGTGTGTGTACATCTCTGTCAGAGTCTTGGGCATCTCTTCTCTCTTATGTTTCAGCATGTGTTCAAGGACTGTTGCAGAAATCCAACAGAAAACTGGAATGTGGCACATGATGTGGAGGCTCCTTGATGTCTTTATGTGTGAGATGATTCTGTTGGCCAGGTCCTCATCACTGAATCTCTTCCTGAAGTACTCCTCCTTCTGTGGGTCATTGAACCCCTGTACCTCTGTCACCTGGTCAACACACCCTGAAGGGATCTTATTGGCTGCTGCAGGTCGGGTAGTTATCCAGAGGAGAGCAGAGGGAAGCAGATTTCCCTTGATGAGATTTGTCAGCAGAACATCCACTGAGGTTGACTCTGTGACGTCACAACAGATCTTGTTCTTCTGGAAGTCTAGGGGCAGTCGGCACTCATCCAGACCATCAAAGATGAACAGAACTTTGTACTTGTCGTAGTTGGAGATTCCTGATTGTTTGGTTTCCATTGAGAAGTGATTAAGAACTTCAATGAAAGTGTGTTCGTCCTCTTTCATCGAATTCAGCTCCCGGAAAGGGAATGAAAATACAAATTGGACATCCTGATTTGCTTTTTCTTCAGCCCAGTCCAGAATGAACTTCTGCACAGAGACTGTTTTTCCAATGCCAGCGACTCCCTTTGTCAGCACAGTTCTGATAAGTTTGTCTTGTCCAGTTAAGGGTTTGAGGATGTCGTTACATTTGATTGCAGTCTCTGGTCTTGCTTGTTTCCTGGTTGTTGTCTCAATCTGTCTCAGCTCATGTTCATTATTGACCTCTCCTGTTCCACCCTCTGTGATGTAGAGCTCTGTGTAGATCTTATTGAGAAGTGTTGGGTTTCCTTGTTTAGCGATCCCCTCAAATACACATTGAAACTTCTTCTTTAGATTAGATTTGAGTTCACGTTGGCAAATCACAGCAAGCTCATCTGAATGAAGAAATTACACAGAGGATATTAATATTACATCTGTTTTAATGTCTACAGTATTGTAGGACTGTTTTAAAGTATACATTTTAATAATTTATTTTCTTAACTGACTGTATACATGTGTAAATGTTTTCACTATTTTTCCAACTTGTTTGAAGAAAATAAGAACAATCCTAAAAAAAAAAATTATACTGTCGCAAAGGTAACTAAAAAGCAGCATTTCCCAAGTGAGGATGGCTTTCTCTTCAGCAGTAATAAATTCATGAACTTCTTTGAGGAAAAGATCATGATCATTAGAAAGCAAATTACGGACTCCTCCAAAGCTCAGTTGTCCTGAGTCTGCACATCTCTGCCAGGACCTAGGAGGGAGACGCTCAAGTGTTTTAGTACTATATCTCTTGACACATTGATGAAAATAATCATGGCCTCGAAAACCTTCAAGCTGCATACTGGACCCTATTCCAAATAAACTACTGAAATTGCTGCTTCCTGTGCTTGTCCCTCCTATGTTGAACATAATAAACGGCTCTCTATCCACCGGATGTGTACCAAACTCACCAAAAGTGGCAGTAATAAAGCCTCTCTTGAAAAAGCCAAACCTTGACCCAGAAAAAAACAAAACAATGGGCCTATATCGAATCTTCCATTCTTCTCAAAAATTTAGAAAAAGCTGTTGCGCTGCAAATCACTGCCTTCCTGAAGACAAACAATGTATACGAAATGCTTCAGTCTGGTTTTAGACCCCATCATAGCACTGAGACTGCACTTGTGAAAGTGCAGAGCCTCAGATCGAGGCTCTGCATCTGTCCTCGTGCTCCTAGACCTTAGTGCTGCTTTCGATACCATCGATCACCACATTCTTTTTGAGAGATTGGATTGGTCTACATGGACAAGTTCTGGCCTGGTTTAGATCTTATCTGTCGGAAAGATATCAGTTTGTCTCTGTGGATGGTTTGTCCTCTGACAAATCAACTGTAAATTGCGGTGTTCCACAAGGCTCCATTTTAGGACTACTATTGTTTTCACTATATATTTTACCTCTTGGTGATGTCATTCGGAAACATAATGTTAACTTTCACTGCTATGCGGATGACACACAGCTGTACATTTCGATGCAACATGGTAAAACTCCAAAATTGCCCTCACTGGAAGCCTGTGTTTAAGACATAAGGAAGTGGATGGCGGAAAATGTTCTACTTTTAAACTCGGACAAAACAGAGATGCTTGCTCTAGGTCCCAAGAAACAGAGAGATCTTCTGTTTGATCTGACAATTAATCTTGATGGTTGTACAGTCGTCTCAAATAAAACTGTGAAGGACCTCGGCGTTACTCTGGACCCTGATCTCTCTTTTGACAAACATAATGGTAATTTCCTGTATTACTCAATAAAGAGAGAGAGAGAGCCAACCACACACAAGTCAGAGTTATTTTATAAAATCCATCTTTAATAATATATAATCTTCACCAAAGCCCTTTAATGACTCTCAGATCAATTCAGTGTCTATAAATGAATTCTCTGAGAGTCCTTACAAAACAATTCTTAGTTTCATTTATAGCCAAGATACACCCCTCTCAACTTACAAAGAATCCTTTACCCGAAAGAGGAGTATCCTATCGCTAGACAGCATCAGCTATAAATCATCGTTCAGTTTGATATCCCAAGACAAGGTTTCAATCTCATGCTTGATACTTCACTGTCTACCAAAACATTACCTTATCCAATGGCATATATCAATTATCATTTCCTAGATACTCCCAAACCTGGACAAACTCACTGGACAAACTCGCGTACAGACATTGTATGAGGTAACTAACTGGTTCACCATTAATAACGCCATCCCGTCACATGGTTTAGGAATAGTTACAGACACGTTCCCATAAGAAAACAACGTTCCATTCTGTCCTCCTCCCCTTCTGATATTCTACATAGCACCACATGGTTTAACAGATACATTGACTTATGAAGACAAGCCTGACCTCTCCCCTCTCTGGCCCCATTCTAATGACAAGTATCTCACAAGCATATGATGAAAATAACATCTTATCTATCTATGTTACTTAGCTAAATCTGATTCTGCCACGACACATATTAAGACTGTTTCAAGGACAGCTTTTTTCCATCTACGTAACATTGCAAAAATCAGAAACTTTCTGTCTAAAATGATTCAGAAAATTAATCCATGCTTTTGTCACTTCTAGGTTAGACTGCTGCAATGCTCTACTTTCCGGCTACCTGGATAACGCACTAAATAAACTTCAGTTAGTGCTTAACACGGCTGCTAAAATCTTGACTAGAACCCAAAAATTAGGCTTCCTGTTACGGCAAGGGCTGATTTCAAGGTTTTACTGCTAACCTACAAAGCATTACATGGGCTTGCTGCTACCTATCTTTCCGATTTGGTCCTGCCGTACATACCTACACGTACGCTACGGTCACAAGACGCAGGCCTCCTTACTGTCTCTAGAATTTCTAAGCAAACAGCTGGAGGCAGGGCTTTCTCCTATAGAACTCCATTTTTATGGTCTGCCTACCCATGTGAGAGACGCAGACTCGGTCTCAATCTTTAAGTCTTTATTGAAGAATCATCTCTTCAGTAGGACCTATGATTGAGTGTAGTCTGGCCCAGGAGTGTGAAGGTGAACGGAAAGCACTGGAGCAACGAACCACCCTTGCTGTCTCTGCCTGGCTGGTTCCCCTCTCTCCACTGGGATTCTCTGCCTCTAACCCTATTACAGGGGCTGAGTCACTGGCTTACTAGTGCTCGTCCATGCCGTCCCTGGGAGGGGTGTGTCACTTGAGTGGGTTGAGTCACTGACGTGATCTTCCTGTCCAGGTTGGCGCCCCCCTTGGGTTGTGCCGTGAAGGAGATCTTTGTGGGCTATACTCGGCCTTGTCTCAGGATGGTAAGTTGGTGGTTGAAGATATCCCTCTAGTGGTGTGGGGGCTGTGCTTTGGCAGAGTGTTTCACGACCCCTCCTGTCTCATCCTCCACTATTTCTGCTGCAGTAGTTTATGTGTCGGGGGGTTAGGGTCAGTCTGTTAAATCTGGAGTATTTCTCCTGTCTTATACAGTGTCCTGTGTGAATTTAAGTATGCTCTCTCTAATTCTCTCGCTTTTTCTCTCTTTCTCTTTCTCTCTGTCTTTCTTTCTTTCTCTCTCGGAGGACCTGAGCCCTAGGACCTGGCCTGAAGACTCCTTGCTATCCCCAGTCCACCTGTTCCTGCTGCTGCTCCAGTTTCAACTGTTCTGCCTGCGGTTATGGAACCCTGACCTGTTCGCCGGACGTGCTACCTGTCCCAGACCTGCTGTTTTCAACTCTCTAGAGACAGCAGGAGCGGTAGAGATACTCTGAATGATTGGCTATGAAAAGCCAACTGAAATTTACTCCTGAGGTGCTGACCTGTTGCACCCTCGACAACCACTGTGATTATTATTGTTTGACCCTGCTGGTCATTTATGAACATTTGAACATCTCTGCCATGTTCTGTTATAATCTCCAACGGGCACAGCCAGAAGAGGACTGTTGTCTCTCTCTCTTCTCTGTCTCTCCTCTTCTCTGCCTAAATTAATCACCACAACACATCCCTGCTGCTACCTGATGAGGTCACTAGGTGTTGTGTTAAAGCTGCTACAATATCATTGAGTTACACAGCTACTTTAGCTGTACTTTAGCTACAGCTTTTAAATGTTATAAAACAGCATTCAACATGAGGCAGACAGCTCTTACTTTTCTCCAGTGTGTCAGCAAGCTCCTTCTGGTTCATTTTCCTCAGGACGTGCAGTGTGATCTTCAGAGCCCCCTCTCTGGCACTGCTCTCCTGCTTCTCATCTTCAGCATCCACCACTTCCTTATCCTGCTTCTGACTCTCAAAGCCTTCTGTACTAAGAATCCTCTTGAACATCTTCAGCTCGTTCTTCACAAATGTCATAATATTCTCTTCAAGCAACTGAAATAAATCAAGTAAATAAGTTAAGCAAGAGACTAAATGCTTTCTCATTATCACATTAATGAATGCTTGACAGATCAACTTTACTTGAGGTAAACAAAAACAAATGTACATAACAGGACCACATACACTGAATATGGAGGCCAGGTCCGTTTGATGACTCTGGGAAGACTGACCACTGAGAATCTCTGACTCTGATCTCTCCTGTTGGTTTCTGTGGACAAAACATGAGATTACATCTCCTCATCCAGGGAGTGCACACACACACACACACACAGGGAGGGAATATTGTGTTTGTTTAATATTGTTTTAGGACTATGAAAATGGACAAAAGGATTGGCCTAAGGATTATGAAAACAAGGAAAAATGGGAAAATGGGAGAGGAGAAATGACTAGAGACAGTGTTGTTTAACTCACTGACCATGACCCATGAGTTCTTCTTACCTTTGTTCAGTAGAAAAGTCTCCCTCTCTAAAGGATATAGGTAGATTCATAGACTGGTCACTCTTCATGGACACACAGCTGGGAACAGGGGAGGCTGGTCTCTCCTGCTTGATTGGACTTCAACACAACAGAGACAAACATTACATCTCTCACAGACAGTGATTTGTTTAAAATCTATCACTTGATGGTTTCATTTCAGAGAGACATAAATCATGTTTTTTTTGCAAAATGCATTATTTCTGCCTCACTCTCAAATGTGACCGACCGGCTCAATTTGGTAATTAACTAAATAAACTAAATGTATGGTGTTTTTGGTTTATGTCAATTTAATTGTTTGTTATGCTATAAGTGGTTATTTTATGGTTGTAAGTGATAAAATTATCTAGAAGATTGTATATTTTGCAATTCTGAGTGATTACTACTTTAGTAAGGAATTATGCATTATTCAGTACTACTGCAGTTGCTACATAATTCCAATAGATGGCAGCATAAGACCACAAATGACATTTCAGAAGATTAGTTTAGTTTTCTCCCTGGATACACCACCACTCCCCCTCACAGGAAAACTCCTGTGTGCTTCTTTCTGTCCCTTTCCACACTGCTAACGCAAGAGGAAGGACTGAAAAAGCATTTAACAGATTACTGTGAACTAATATAATGATGATTCATGTTTATTGTCACCTGTTTTTATCTGAAAACGAAGGGCATGTTGAGGTAAATTTACTAACCGGGAGGGTTGAATGATGTAATTTATTGGTGGGCTGGAAGACGCACTCTTGTCTTTTCTATTCCGAGGTTGTTTACTCGCAATATCAGATATTAGATGACTTTTTATAATGAATGTATACTGAGGTTGAGGTTCTGACTAGTGATTATTTAGCCGGGGTTCAATACCTGCTATAATCACTATATGTTTGCTCTCCCAAAAGCAACACAGCCCTAATACATGATATATAGCTAACAGTAAAGTATTGAGTGACCATTTTAGAAAATCATGGGACATACAGTCTGTGGTTACATGCTATTTTATGTCAATCATATTGCTGCTTGTAGCCTATAACTGATGCTTCATGGTCTTATGCTGCCATCTAGTGGAAATATTTAGCAATTAAAAGTTATTAATTTACATACAGACATTGGTGAGGCAGCTGAGAAATAAAGTGTATTTTTCTTGTTAATTCCTTAGATCTCAAACCTGCCCCACCTATCCCATTCCAGTTGCTGGACTTTCACATAGAGGTTACTAGGTCACCCAGTTCAAACCACATTTGAAAAATATAACTAATGTGTCTTGTTTATCAAGTGTTCTGCCTTGCAATAATAAATATAATGAAATAACAAAACAAAAAAAGAAAAATGCTTAGACAGGTTTTGATTAACAAATTAATCAACATGTTATTTAGTACTATAGTTGTATTTACTAACATAATATTATTACCAAAATAGTTTCTAAAAGTGTTCTAGGTTACCCTACCCTAGAATTAGGGTTAGGGGTTAGAGGTCAGGGGTTCAGGCTAAAATAGATTATACCTAGGATTAGGGTTTTAAAAACAACATTTTATTTCCCCTTTATTTAACCAGGTAGGCTAGTTGAGAACAAGTTCTCATTTACAACTGCGACCTGGCAAAGATAAAGCAAAGCAGTGTGACACAGACAACAACACAGCGTTACACATGGAATAAACAATAAACAAGCCAATAACACAATAAACAAGTCAATGACACAGTAGAAAAAAGAAAGTCTATATACAGTGTGTGCAAAAGGCATGTGCAGGTATGCAATAAATAGGCCATAGGAGTGAATAATTACAATTTATCAGATTAACACTAGAGTGATAAATGATTAGATGAACTTGTGCAGGTTGAGATACTGGTGTGCAAAAGAGCAGAAAAGTAAATAAAATAAAAACAGTATGGGGATGAGGTAGGTAGATTGGGTGGGCTATTTACAGATGGACTATGTACAGCTGCAGCGATCAGTTAGCTGCTCATATAGTTGATGTTTAAAGTTGGTGAGGGAAATAAAAGTCTCCAACTTCAGCGATTTTTGCAATTTGTTCCAGTCACTGGCAGCAGAGAACTGGAAGGAAAGGCGGCCAAATGAGGTGTTGGCTTTTGAGGATGATCAGTGAGATATACCTGCTGGAACGTGTGCTACCGGTGGGTGTTGTTATCGTGACCAGTGAACTGAGATAAGGCGGAGCTTTACCTAGCATAGACTTATAGATGACCTGGAGCCAGTGGGTCTGGCGATGAATATGTAGCGAGGGCCAGCCGACTCGAGCATACAGGTCGCAGTGGTGGGTGGTACAAGGTGATTTGGTAACAAAACGGATGGCACTGTGATAGACTGCATCAGGTTTGCTGAGTAGAGTGTTGGAAGCTATTTTGTAGATGACATCGCCGAAGTCGAGGATCGGTAGGATAGTCAGTTTTACTATAGTAAGTTTGGCGGCGTGAGTGAAGGAGGCTTTGTTACGAAATAGAACGCCGATTATAGATTTGGATTTGGATTGGAGATGTTTAATATGAGTCTGGAAGGAGAGTTTACAGTCTAGCCAGACACCTAGGTATGTATAGTTGTACACATATTCTAGGTCGGAACCGTCCAGGGTTGTGATGCTAGTGGTTTTACTAGCGTTTAAGAGCAGTTGGAGGCCACGGAAGGAGCGTTGTATGACATTGAAGCTCGTTTGGAGGTTAGTTAGCACAGTGTCCAAGAAAGGGCCAGAGTGTACAGAATGGTGTCGTCTGCGTAAAGGTGGATCAAGGAATCGCCCGCAGCAAGAGCGACATCATTGATATATACAGAGAAAAGAGTCGGCCTGAGAATTGAACCCTGTGGTACCCCCATAGAGACTGCCAGAGGTCCGGACAACATGCTCTCCGATTTGACACATTGAACTCTGTCTAGTAGTTGGTGAACCAGGCGAGGCAGTCATTAGAAAAACCAAGGCTATTGAGTCTGCCGATAAGAATACGGTGATTGACAGAGTCGAAAGCCTTGGCCAGGTCGATGAAGACGGCTGCACATTACTGTCTTTTATCGATGGCGGTTATGATATCGTTTAGTACACTGAGCGTGGCTGAGGTGCACCCGTGACCGGCTCAGAAGCCGGATTGCGCAGCGGAGAAGGTACGGTGGGATTCGAAATGGTCAGTGATCTGTTTATTAACTTGGCTTTCGAATACTTTAGATAGGCAGGGCAGGATGGATATAGGTCTGTAACAGTTTGGGTCTAGGGCATCACCACCTTTGAAGAGGGGGATGACCGCGGCAGCTTTCCAATCTTTAGGGATCTCGGACGATACGAAAGAGAGGTTGAACAGGCTGGTAATAGGGGTTGCAACAATGGCGGCGGATAGTTTTAGAAAGAGAGGGTCCAGATTGTCTAGCCCAGCTGATTTGTACGGGTCCAGTTTTGCAGCTCATTCAGAACATCTGCTATCTGGATTTGGATGAAGGAGAAGCTGGGGAGGCTTGGGCGAGTAACTGCGGGGGAGGCGGAGCTGTTGGCCGGGGTTGGAGTAGCCAGGAGGAAGGCATGGCCAGCCATTGAGAAATGCTTATTGAAATTTTAGATTATCATGGATTTATCGGTAGTGACCGTGTTACCTAGCCTCAGTGCAGTGGGCAGCTGGGAGGAGGGGCTCTTGTTCTCTATGGACTTTACAGTGTCCCAAATCTTTTTGGAGTTAGGGCTAAAGGATGCAAATTTCTGCTTGAAAAAGCTAGCCGTTGCTTTCCTGACTGACTGCGTGTATTGGTTCCTGACTTCCCTGAACAGTTGCATATCGTGGGGACTATTGGATGCTATTGCAGTCCGCCACAGGATGTTTTTGTGCTGGTCAAGGGCAGTCAGGTCTGAAGTGAACCAAGGGCTATATCTGTTCTTAGTTCTGCATTTTTTGAACGGTGCATGCTTATCTAAGATGGTAAGGAAATTACTTTTAAAGATTTACCAGGCATCCTCGACTGACGGGATGAGGTCGATATCCTTCCAGGATACCCGGGCCAGGTTGATTAGAAAGACCTGCTCGCAGAAGTGTTTTAGGGAGCATTTGACAGTGATGAGGGGTGGTCGTTTGACCGCGGACCCGCAGCGGATACAGGCAATGAGGCAGTGATCAGAGTTGGGTTAGGGCTAAAGTAGGTTGTACTTAGGGTTAAGGCTAAAACAGGTCGTACGTAGGGTTAGAGTTTCTGTATAGCCCTTTGTGACATCTGTTGATGTAAAAATGGCTTTATAAATACATTTGATTGATTGTTAGGTGTAGGGTTTAAAGGCAAAAAATAGTATGGGTTTGTAGCTCTCTTACTTCTCCCTGTGGCCTTCTGTGGGTACTACATAACTCATTTGCGACACCTGCTAGGCTCATAATCTGAGGTAGCAACAGCGTCAGATCTAAAAATCAATGAGCTAGACCTGCCATTTGGTTTGCAACTCAGTGAACCTGATCAGCATTCGCTCAATCAAAAACTACAAACAAAGATTTTGATGCTCAAATGACCCAGAAGCCATTTAGAAACAACAAGTCATCAAAAAAAGTGTCATCAGTCCACAAGAAATGCATCCGGTGATGATGTGGTGGGATAACTAGGATGCTGCTGGTAGAGTAGCTAGCTAGCTTACCTATCTGTACCAACTAGCTGGGATAAACTAGGATGCTGCTGGTAGAGTAGCTAGCTAGCTTACCTAGCTGTACCAACTAGCTGGGATAAACTAGGATGCTGCTGGTAGAGTAGCTAGCTAGCTTACCTAGCTGTACCGACTAGCTAGGATAAACTAGGATGCTACTGGTAGAGTAGCTAGCTAGCTTACCTAGCTGTACCGACTAGCTAGGATAAACTAGGATTCTACTGGTAGAGTAGCTAGCTAGCTTACCTAGCTGTATCGACTAGCTTGGCTGGCTAGCAGGTTGTTTGTCTGTCCCTCGTCTCGATGATGATGATGATGAATCCGGTGAACCACAAATAATAAGGTGTCCAGTAGAGGTCTGATCCAAATCCCCGTCCCTACCTGCTGAGCTACCGTTCAGTCTCTACAAACTGGAAGACATCAAACTAAATGTGTTAATAAGGTGTCCAGTAGAGGTCTGATCCAAATCCCCGTCCCTACCTGCTGAGCTACCGTTCAGTCTCTACAAACTGGAAGACGTCAAACTAAATGTGTTAATAAGGTGTCCAGTAGAGGTCTGATCCAAATCCCCGTCCCTACCTGCTGAGCTACCGTTCAGTCTCTACAAACTGGAAGACGTCAAACTAAATGTGTTAATAAGGTGTCCAGTAGAGGTCTGATCCAAATCCCCGTCCCTACCTGCTGAGCTACCGTTCAGTCTCTACAAACTGGAAGACATCAAACTAAATGTGTTAATAAGGTGTCCAGTAGAGGTCTGATCCAAATCCCCGTCCCTACCTGCTGAGCTACCGTTCAGTCTCTACAAACTGGAAGACATCAAACTAAATGTGTAAATAAGGTGTCCAGTAGAGGTCTGATCCAAATCCCCGTCCCTACCTGCTGAGCTACCGTTCAGTCTCTACAAACTGGAAGACATCAAACTAAATGTGTTAATAAGGTGTCCAGTAGAGGTCTGATCCAAATCCCCGTCCCTACCTGCTGAGCTACCGTTCAGTCTCTACAAACTGGAAGACATCAAACTAAATGTGTTAATAAGGTGTCCAGTAGAGGTCTGATCCAAATCCCCGTCCCTACCTGCTGAGCTACCGTTCAGTCTCTACAAACTGGAAGACATCAAACTAAATGTGTAAATAAGGTGTCCAGTAGAGGTCTGATCCAAATCCCCGTCCCTACCTGCTGAGCTACCGTTCAGTCTCTACAAACTGGAAGACATCAAACTAAATGTGTAAATAAGGTGTCCAGTAGAGGTCTGATCCAAATCCCTGTCCCTACCTGCTGAGCTACCGTTCAGTCTCTACAAACTGGAAGACATCAAACTAAATGTGTAAATAAGCTGTCCAGTAGAGGTCTGATCCAAATCCCCGTCCCTACCTGCTGAGCTACCGTTCAGTCTCTACAAACTGGAAGACATCAAACTAAATGTGTTAATAAGGTGTCCAGTAGAGGTCTGATCCAAATCCCCGTCCCTAACCTGCTGAGCTACCGTTCAGTCTCTACAAACTGGAAGACATCAAACTAAATGTGTTAATAAGGTGTCCAGTAGAGGTCTGATCCAAATCCCCGTCCCTACCTGCTGAGCTACCGTTCAGTCTCTACAAACTGGAAGACATCAAACTAAATGTGTTAATAAGGTGTCCAGTAGAGGTCTGATCCAAATCCCCGTCCCTACCTGCTGAGCTACCGTTCAGTCTCTACAAACTGGAAGACATCAAACTAAATGTGTTAATAAGGTGTCCAGTAGAGGTCTGATCCAAATCCCCGTCCCTACCTGCTGAGCTACCGTTCAGTCTCTACAAACTGGAAGACATCAAACTAAATGTGTTAATAAGGTGTCCAGTAGAGGTCTGATCCAAATCCCCGTCCCTACCTGCTGAGCTACCGTTCAGTCTCTACAAACTGGAAGACATCAAACTAAATGTGTTAATAAGGTGTCCAGTAGAGGTCTGATCCAAATCCCCGTCCCTACCTGCTGAGCTACCGTTCAGTCTCTACAAACTGGAAGACATCAAAATAAATGTGTAAATAAGGTGTCCAGTAGAGGTCTGATCCAAATCCCCGTCCCTACCTGCTGAGCTACCGTTCAGTCTCTACAAACTGGAAGACATCAAACTAAATGTGTAAATAAGGTGTTCTGTAGAGGTCTGATCCAAATCCCCGTCCCTACCTGCTGAGCTACCGTTCAGTCTCTACAAACTGGAAGACGTCAAACTAAATGTGTTAATAAGGTGTCCAGTAGAGGTCTGATCCAAATCCCCGTCCCTACCTGCTGAGCTACCGTTCAGTCTCTACAAACTGGAAGACATCAAACTAAATGTGTTAATAAGGTGTCCAGTAGAGGTCTGATCCAATCCCCGTCCCTACCTGTTGAGCTACCGTTCAGTCTCTACAAACTGGAAGACGTCAAGCTAAATGTGTAATTAAGGTGTCCAGTAGAGGTCAGTGTGTGAACGAGACTTTGATTTGAAAAAAGCACCGGCACCAGGTGGAAATCAGGTCTCTCTCACATTTTGTAACACATGGTTCAGAAAAGCATGAGATCAAACGAAGCTTTGGACGTCATTGTGGTAATGTTACTTCGAAACTATCGATGGCTGCGTTTAAAGCACTTAAAGACACCCTCTCCCCTCAGCTCTCAAATTAGGTGGACACTTCTGATGACATTTCATGACATATGATGAGTTACACGTGCAGGGCAAATTAAATACACTTTAAATTCACATTTCCTGTTGCTGCAGGATTTAATTTCCTGCCGTGAGAAACTGGGTCAAATTAATATATGGCATCTGTAAGTACATTCATCTTTAGATATCTAGGTGAGACAACCACATATCACAGTCAAATATACAGGATACCAACATTACATTCCTGATAAACAATGGATATATAGATATCTAGGTGAGACAACCACATATCACAGTCAGATATACAGGATACCAACATTACATTCCTGTTAAACAATGGATATATTGCGTTTTGCTACGAAATAACAGTTTTATACACATCTCAAATCTATTAATAAAAAATCTGATAACATTAATATTGAAGGTGTACACCCATAAACAATCTGATGAAAAAACAAATGTGATTTTTTTGAGGGGATATAGCATTTTGGAAATAAACATAATTATTCAACAAAATTGTCATCTCACCTCTTAGTTTTAGAGTCATGTTCCCCAGAGAGACTCATTTTAGAGGCAGGGCCCCCCTCCTCTCTCTCCCCAGAGAGACTCATTTTAGAGGCAGGGACCCCCTCCTCTCTCTCCCCAGAGAGACTCATTTTAGAGCACTGACCCCTAAACAGAGATCCAACATGTTGGTTGTGGTTAACACAGTGACAACTAATTCTTGAATGTCAATTGTTCTTATTTATTCATTATCTCTTAGATATTATCTCTTAAACATTAACTAACAGACAGTCGGGTGATTTAATGCATCACATGAACATGTAGTTGTGACTGATATTTGTCACCTCATCTCCATGTTTAGTGTCAATAATAATAACAATAATAATACCACTGTTTTTTATATTTGTCACTGTTTGTTAAGGCAGGGGTTCCCAAACTTGCTTTGTGACCCACCAACTGAGGTGTTTTTTGAGTTGTGATGAACGGTGAACTATGTTGTTGTTGTTGTTGACATAATCCTGGCTAATCCTGTTTTCTGATGCTCAAACATTATAACAAAATCAGTGGGGGTCTAATTGTCTAGCTTTTATTTAGTGGATTGAACATTTTCCATGATCTTTTATACATACTTTCTATTTAGTTTTAGTCGTTTAATTTTATACTGATTGTTTTGTTGTTGGCATGTCATCCCCCGACCCACCTGGACCCCTGCCGCGACCCACAAGTGGTCCTGACAGAGTTCACATAGACTACCAGTAGCAGGACTCATCACCTTCAAATCAGTTTCATTCTAAATAACTGAGCATGTAGCGATATTTCCTAAACATTTCCTACAGAGACCATCAGGTTGTTCATCAATATAAAGGATATTTAAAACATTTCCTACAGAGACCATCAGGTTGTTCATCAACATAAAGGACATTTAAAAACATTTCCTACAGAGACCATCAGGTTGTTCATCAATATAAAGGATATTTAAAACATTTCCTACAGAGACCATCAGGTTGTTCAGCAATATAAAGGATATTTATAAACATTTCCTACAGAGACCATCAGATCATTCATCAATATAAAGGATATTTAAAACATTTCCTACAGAGACCATCAGGTTGTTCATCAACATAAAGGATCATATCTCAAGCCTGAATGTTTGACGAACTAATGTCATAATAATGATCCTAGACTTACCAGAGTCTGCCCGTCTTTCCTTCAAATCAACACATGTATCTGGCTTCTAATTCTACAGAGAAATCTGTGCAACAGTTTCTACAGCCATTTTGTCACTGCGTAGGCTACAAACTTATTTACAATTTCATATGAGGAAATCCCATATTTTCTGACGCTAATGCAGAGGAAGTAGTCTATATTACAAACTTCAAAAACCTTTTAATATTAATCTCAAATACACTACAAGTTTTAAATTCCCTACATTGCAGGAAAGTTGTCATGCAAAAGGTTATACATTCAGATCCTGTACAGAGATAGTCTTTGGTTTTGGGAAGGCTGAAAGATAACATTGAATTCCCCCCAAGTATTGCAAGCAGGAAGTTATTAAATTAGTCACGTTTGTGCCAATTACAGTAGTGTTGCAAAATCCTTACCACCCCACTCTTCCTCATCAGTCTCAAGAACAAAAAATGTGTTTTAATGTAGATCCATGTCGATACAACAGAAACAAGATGTGATACTCTCAACTTCTCTTTTATCAGAACAGAGACATGTCCAAGAGGAGGCTGGTGGGAAGAGTTATAGGAGGACGGGTTAATTTTTATGGCTGAAATGGAATAAATATATTAAGTGTTTGATACCGTTCCATTTATTCCATTCCAGTCTTTACTGGAGCCTGTCCTCCTATAGCTCCTCCACCAGCCTCCTCTGGTTTGTATGTGAAAGTATTCAGGTGTTCATGTTGCTGTGGAGGCAAATTATATTTAAAAAAAAATTACCTTTAAAGGTCCAATTCAGCCGTAAAAATAAAATAAAATAAATGGTGGATTTCTAAGTTTTGGAGAAAAAAAGTATAAAGTAAAAAAATTCTTATATTGTCAGTGGTGTTGGGAGCAATACAATTCCCTCCATTGGACTAGAAACCTAGTGCAGGTTTTGAAAATCACTGTTTTTTACTTTTATGTCACAGAAAACATATTTTTAAGACTTTTCTACTTATATTTTTCACTACAGATCATAGAAACGTGCTGTTTTCACAAATATAAATACTGTTTTGGTGCTGGAGAGGCTGAATATGAGGTTGAAAAGTGGCAGAATTGACTTTTAACACTAAAATCAGTCCCGCTCTCTGACAGCTGGCCCATCAACACTACTCCTAAACTATACCACAACTAAGTTCACACATTATAGGAGTCAGCCTGATCAGCCGGCCCATCAACACTACTCCTAAACTATACCACAACTAATTTCACACATTATAGGAGTTAGCCTGATCAGCCAGTCCATCAACACTACTCCTAAACTATACCAAAACTAATTTCACACATTATAGGAGTCAGCCTGATCAGCCGGCCCATCGACACTACTCCTAAACTACACCACAACTAATATCACACATGATAAGAGTCAGCCTGTAGACAAGATTACATTTACAATAAGCTGATGAGTGACAATATTAGGCCTATCAGTTGTCAAATTGTACATGAAGAGATGGGAGCATCTTGTAATTGACAGATGCAGTGAAAGGAGCATTTATTTATCAAATCCTCCTTCAGTCACATGCAGGTAAAACATTGTGTTTCTATATAGTACTGTATCTGAAAGAGCAGATTCTGCAGGTAAAACATTGTGATTTCTATATAATACTGTATCTGAAAGAGCAGATTCTGCAGGTAAAACATTGTGTTTCTATATAATACTGTATCTGAAAGAGCAGATTCTGCAGGTAAAACATTGTGTTTCTATATAATACTGTATCTGAAAGAGCAGATTCTGTAGGTAAAACATTGTGTTTCTATATAGTACTGTATCTGAAAGAGCAGATTCTGCAGGTAAAACATTGTGTTTCTATATAGTACTGTATCTGAAAGAGCAGATTCTGCAGGTAAAACATTGTGTTTCTATATAGTACTGTATCTGAAAGAGCAGATTCTGCAGGTAAAACATTGTGTTTCTATATAATACTGTATCTGAAAGAGCAGATTCTGCAGGTAAAACATTGTGTTTCTATATAATACTGTATCTGAAAGAGCAGATTCTGCAGGTAAAACATTGTGATTCTATATAATACTGTATCTGAAAGAGCAGACTCTGCAGGTAAAACATTGTGATTTCTATATAGTACTGTATCTGAAAGAACAGATTCTGCAGGTAAAACATTGTGATTTCTATATAATACTGTATCTGAAAGAGCAGATTCTGCAGGTAAAACATTGTGTTTCTATATAATACTGTATCTGAAAGAGCAGATTCTGCAGGTAAAACATTGTGTTTCTATATAATACTGTATCTGAAAGAGCAGATTCTGCAGGTAAAACATTGTGATTTCTATATAATACTGTATCTGAAAGAGCAGATTCTGCAGGTAAAACATTGTGTTTCTATATAATACTGTATCTGAAAGAGCAGATTCTGCAGGTAAAACATTGTGTTTCTATATAGTACTGTATCTGAAAGAGCAGATTCTGCAGGTAAAACATTGTGTTTCTATATAGTACTGTATCTGAAAGAGCAGATTCTGCAGGTAAAACATTGTGTTTCTATATAGTACTGTATCTGAAAGAGCAGATTCTGCAGGTTCCTTGACACGTACCTTTATCAAATAACTCTCAACATTCAGGAGGTGCAGCTTTATTTCCAAAGTTCACTTTTTCTTCAACAACATCCGTGTTGTCCATGTATTTATCACAGGACCACTCCAGCAGCAGCATCTGGCAACTAAGCAAAAACTAGTAACATTTTCAAATTATAATCTGCTATTCTGTCATCAATGGATGAACGGCCAATAGAAACCAGATACAAACTGATCATGGTGCACGAGACTTCAGTTTTGGTTAGCCGCAGATGTCGAAACCAACTTACTCAATGGAAAAATGAAACCAGGCTGACTCAGGATGACTGCCTGAGACTGTGGTTTTGAGTCATGTGGATCCTTACATGGGCAAAGGCAGAAATGTGACCATGGACAGCTTCTTCACATCAATTTCCCTGTCAGACAAGTTGATTGCAAAGAAGACTAGCCTGCTAGGAACAGTGAACACACAAAGAAGACTAGCCTGCTAGGAACAGTGAACACACAAAGAAGACTAGCCTGCTAGGAACAGTGAACACACAAAGAAGACTAGCCTGCTATGAACAGTGAACACACAATGAAGACTAGCCTGCTATGAACAGTGAACATACAAAGAAGACTAGCCTGCTATGAACAGTGAACACACAAGGAAGACTAGCCTGCTAGGAACAGTGAACACACAAAGAAGACTAGCCTGCTAGGAACAGTGAACACACAAAGAAGACTAGCCTGCTAGGAACAGTGAACACACAAGGAAGACTAGCCTGCTAGGAACAGTGAACACACTAAGAAGACCAGCCTGCTATGAACAGTGAACATACAAAGAAGACTAGCCTGCTAGGAACAGTGAACACACAAAGAAGACTAGCCTGCTAGGAACAGTGAACACACAAGGAAGACTAGCCTGCTAGGAACAGTGAACACACAAAGAAGACTAGCCTGCTAGGAACAGTGAACACACAAGGAAGACTAGCCTGCTAGGAACAGTGAACACACAAAGAAGACTAGCCTGCTATGAACAGTGAACACACAAAGAAGACTAGCCTGCTAGGAACAGTGAACACACAAAGAAGACTAGCCTGCTAGGAACATTGAACAACAAAGGTGGAAGCTGCCCCCTTCTGCGCAAAACAACATATCTGCGGAATGGTAAAGCAACACTCACGGTGTGATGGAGAGTGGTAAAGCAACACTCACAGTGTGATGGAGAGAGGTAAAGTAACACTCACAGTGTGATGGAGATTGGTAAAGTAACACTCACAGTGTGATGGAGAATGGTAAAGTAACACTCACGGTGTGATGGAGAGTGGTAACACTCACGGTGTGATGGAGAGTGGTAACACTCACAGTGTGATGGAGAGAGGTAAAGCAACACTCACGGTGTGATGGAGAGTGGTAACACTCACAGTGTGATGGAGAGAGGTAAAGTAACACTCACGGTGTGATGGAGAGTGGTAACACTCACGGTGTGATGGAGAGAGGTAACACTCACAGTGTGATGGAGAGAGGTAAAGCAACACTCACAGTGTGATGGAGAGAGGTAAAGCAACACTCACAGTGTGATGGAGAGAGGTAAAGCAACACTCACAGTGTGATGGAGAGAGGTAAAGCAACACTCACAGTGTGATGGAGAGAGGTAAAGCAACACTCACGGTGTGATGGAGAGTGGTAAAGCAACACTCACGGTGTGATGGAGAGTGGTAAAACAACACTCACAGTGTGATGGAGAGAGGTAAAGCAACACTCACAGTGTGATGGAGAGTGGTAAAACAACACTCACAGTGTGATGGAGAGAGGTAAAGCAACACTCGCGGTGTGATGGGGAGAGGTAAAGCAACACTCACAGTGTGATGGAGAGAGGTAAAGCAACACTCACAGTGTGATGGAGAGAGGTAAAGCAACACTCACAGTGTGATGGAGAGAGGTAAAGCAACACTCACGGTGTGATGGAGAGAGGTAAAGCAACACTCACAGTGTGATGGAGAGAGGTAAAGCAACTTTCACAGTGTGATGGAGAGTGGTAAAGCATCACTCACAGTGTGATGGAGAGAGGTAAAACAACACTCACGGTGTGATGGAGAGAGGTAAAGCATCACTCACAGTGTGATGGAGAGTGGTAAAGCAACGCTCACAGTGTGATTGAGAGAGGTAAAGCATCACTCACGGTGTGATGGAGAGTGGTAAAGCATCACTCACAGTGTGATGGAGAGAGGTAAAGCAACACTCACGGTGTGATGGAGAGAGGTAAAGCAACACTCACGGTGTGATGGAGAGTGGTAAAGCAACACTCACAGTGTGATGGAGAGAGGTAAAGCAACACTCACGGTGTGATGGAGAGAGGTAAAGCAACACTCACGGTGTGATGGAGAGAGGTAAAGCAACACTCACAGTGTGATGGAGAGTGGTAAAGCAACACTCACGGTGTGATGGAGAGAGGTAAAGCAACACTCACGGTGTGATGGAGAGTGGTAAAGCAACACGCACAGTGTGATGGAGAGAGGTAATGCAACACTCACAGTGTGATGGAGAGTGGTAACACTCACGGTGTGATGGAGAGAGGTAAAGCAACACTCACGGTGTGATGGAGAGTGGTAACACTCACGTTGTGATGGAGAGTGGTAAAGCAACATTCACAGTGTGATGGAGAGTGGTAAAGCAACACTCACAGTGTGATGGAAAGAGGTAAAGCAACACTCACAGTGTGATGGAGAGGGGTAAAACAACACTCACAGTGTGATGGAGAGAGGTAAAGCAACACTCACAGTGTGATGGAGAGAGGTAAAGCAACACTCACAGTGTGATGGAGAGAGGTAAAGCAACACTCACGGTGTGATGGAGAGAGGTAAAGCAACACTCACAGTGTGATGGAGAGAGGTAAAGCAACACTCACAGTGTGATGGAGAGAGGTAAAGCAACACTCACGGTGTGATGGAGAGAGGTAAAGCAACACTCACAGTGTGATGGAGAGAGGTAAAGCAACACTCACGGTGTGATGGAGAAAGGTAAAGCAACACTCACAGTGTGTTTTAGAGGGGTAAAGCAACACTCACAGTGTGATGGAGAGAGGTAAAGCAACACTCACAGTGTGATGGAGAGAGGTAAAGCAACACTCATGGTGTACAGATGTCAGATAAATAAATGTTTGCTTCCTCAGCACCATGCACCCCACTGTTGCCACCAGCAGTGACCAGAAGAAGAAACAGGAGACAAAGATAGACCACAATCACACAAAGGTTTAAACAGTATCTCTACCATATACAGACAGCCTTCCATCTGACAAACATCAACTAGTATCCCCTTTATGATCTAGCCTGGTCATTAAGGTATATACAGTATCTCTACCATATACAGACACCATCTAGTATCCCCTTTATGATCTAGCCACATCATTACAGTATATACAGTATCTCTACCATATACAGACACCAACTAGTATCCCCTTTATGATCTAGCCAGGTCATTACAGTATATACAGTATCTCTACCATATACAGACACCAACTAGTATCCCCTTTATGATCTAACCAGGTCATTACTGTATCTCTACCATATACAGACACCAACTAGTATCCCTTTATGATCTAGCCAGGTCATTACAGTATATACAGTATCTCTACCATATACAGACACCAACTAGTATCCCCTTTATGATCTAGCCAGGTCATTACAGTATATACAGTATCTCTACCATATACAGACACCAACTAGTATCCCTTTATGATCTAGCCAGGTCATTACAGTATATACAGTATCTCTACCATATACAGACACCAACTAGTATCCCCTTTATGATCTAGCCAGGTCATTACAGTATATACAGTATCTCTACCATATACAGACACCAACTAGTATCCCCTTTATGATCTAGCCAGGTCATTACAGTATATACAGTATCTCTACCATATACAGACACCAACTAGTATCCCCTTTATGATCTAGCCAGGTCATTACAGTATCTCTACCATATACAGACACCAACTAGTATCCCCTTTATGATCTAGCCAGGTCATTACAGTATCTCTACCATATACAGACACCAACTAGTATCCCCTTTATGATCTAACCAGGTCATTACAGTATATACAGTATCTCTACCATATACAGACACCAACTAGTATCCCCTTTATGATCTAGCCAGGTCATTACAGTATCTCTACCATATACAGACACCAACTAGTATCCCCTTTATGATCTAGCCAGGTCATTACAGTATCTCTACCATATACAGACACCAACTAGTATCCCCTTTATGATCTAACCAGGTCATTACAGTATATACAGTATCTCTACCATATACAGACACCAACTAGTATCCCCTTTATGATCTAACCAGGTCATTAGAGTATATACAGTATCTCTACCATATACAGACACCAACTAGTATCCCCTTTATGATCTAACCAGGTCATTACAGTATATACAGTATCTCTACCATATACAGACACCAACTAGTATCCCCTTTATAATCTAGCCAGGTCATTACAGTATATACAGTATCTCTACCATATACAGACACCAACTAGTATCCCCTTTATGATCTAGCCAGGTCATTACAGTATCTCTACCATATACAGACACCAACTAGTATCCCCTTTATGATCTAGCCAGGTCATTACAGTATATACAGTATCTCTACCATATACAGACACCAACTAGTATCCCCTTTATGATCTAGCCAGTTCATTACAGTATATACAGTATCTCTACCATATACAGACACCAACTAGTATCCCCTTTATAATCTAGCCAGGTCATTACAGTATCTCTACCATATACAGACACCAACTAGTATCCCCTTTATGATCTAGCCAGTTCATTACAGTATATACAGTATCTCTACCATATACAGACACCAACTAGTATCCCCTTTATGATCTATCCAGGTCATTACAGTATATACAGTATCTCTACCATATACAGACACCAACTAGTATCCCCTTTATCATCTAGCCAGGTCATTACAGTATCTCTACCATATACAGACACCAACTATTATCCCCTTTATGATCAAGCCAGGTCATTACAGTATCTCTACCATATTCAGACACCAACTAGTATCCCCTTTATGATCTAGCCAGGTCATTAAAGTATTTACAGTATCTCTACCATATACAGACACCAACTAGTATCCCCTTTATGATCTAGCCAGGTCATTACAGTATATACAGTACTCTACCATATACAGACACCAAATAGTATCCCCTTTATGATCTAGCCAGGTCATTACAGTATATACAGTATCTCTACCATATACAGACACCCACTAGTATCCCCTTTATGATCTAGCCAGGTCATTACAGTATCTCTACCATATACAGACACCAACTAGTATCCCCTTTATGATCTAACAAGGTCATTACAGTATATACAGTATCTCTACCATATACAGACACCAACTAGTATCCCCTTTATGATCTAACAAGGTCATTACAGTATATACAGTATCTCTACCATATACAGACACCAACTAGTATCCCCTTTATGATCTAGCCAGGTCATTCCATGTTTAGTCTGGTACACAGCACACCCTGATGGATGAGACAATGTAAACCATGTTTAGTCTGACACACAGCACACTCTGATGGATGAGACAATGTAGACCATGTTTAGTCTGGTACACAGCACACTCTGATGGATGAGACCATGTAAACCATGTTTAGTCTGTACACAGCACACTCTGATGGATGAGACAATGTAAACCATGTTTAGTCTGACACACAGCACACTCTGATGATGAGACAACGTAAACCATGTGTAGTCTGGTACACAGCACACTCTGATGGATGAGACAATGTAAACCATGTTTAGTCTGGTACACAGCACACTCTGATGGATGAGACAATGTAAACCATGTTAGTCTGACATCTAGGATCAGTTTAGCCTTTTATATCATATGAATCAGATTACATGGACAGGGGACCTGATCCAAGATCATAATGAATCAGATTACATGAAGAGGGGGACCTGATCCTAGATCATAATGAATCAGATTACATGGAGAGGAGGGACCTGATCCTAGATCATAATGAATCAGATTACATGGAGAGGAGGGACCTGATCCTAGATCATAATGAATCATATTACATGGAGAGGAGGGACCTGATCCTAGATCATAATGAATCAAATTACATGGGAGAGGAGGGACCTGATCCTTGATCATAATGAATCATATTACATGGAGAGGGGGGACCTATCTAGATCATAATGAATCATATTACATGGAGAGGGGGACCTGATCCTAGATCATAATGAATCAGATTACATGGAGAGGGCGACCTGATCCTAGATCATAATGAATCAGATTACATGGAGGGGGACCTGATCCTAGATCAGCACCCCCTCTGGGACACTGCCTGTATGAATCAAAACACATAGTTGTAAAGTCTAGTTACAGAGTGTTTACTTCCATCTAGTGGAAGATACTAATAAACAACTTTATTATCAGGGTGGGGACGGCTGGGCTGAAACAAAGTAAAGTTGTTCTTTTGTTCAGAGCCATTTTGAGACGACAGAGCAGAAAACACTATATGGAGATTTTGAGAAATAAAGTAAGTATTTCTGAACAATAATCTATCTAATGGACAGAGTAAGAGAATGAATATCTGGAATGAGATATTACTAGTTAGTAGAACTGCTACTTGACTAGTTGCTGACAGACAGCAGTTTTCAAAGTGTAACTATCAGTAGACCCACATGTTATCAGTAAAACGGCTGGTAAAGATGGTGGAGGAGCTTTTCAATTATATGGTTTTATGTTTATCTCAGGGTTTCTCAATCCTTTTGTTCTTACCAGCACTTACACACCTGATTCAACTACACAAATATTTTAAGACAGTTTATATTTGAGGCCATACAAATGAACATTCTCAAATTAAACCTTTTTGGTTTGTAGGCCTGCTTACAATTATTAAAGTCCGACAGTAACTCACATTTTGGAGGAAAACAACACAGCTAAACTTGTTTCCAGTAAATTATATGTTTATCAAAAATAATGTAAGAGAGATGTCTTGAAGGACTATAATATAAAAACTGAAGCAAGATTCGTACAATGTCATGATTTACTGCTGTAGCATGAAACTGACTGTTAGTGCCACCCTCTGGTCACTGGTGAAGGGGTGACGCCTTGAAGCGTTCCCTGAATTCTAAACGCCTCTGATCTCTGTGTCTCAGTATCCTGCTACGGTGGGAACGTTAGTTTTGCATGTCCCGGTGCTACAGGTGAGGGGACATTTATTTTAAGGACCAATGGAATGGTCTAAAATGCGTAAACTCTGCCCACCCGGGGAGCCGGGCAATGCAAAACGTGTTCACCCAGTGACCGTTACTTTATTTCCTGATATGAAATGTAAAGTAACTTTGTAGCCGACGCAGTTCCAGAATGTCTGTTGAAACTGTGTCTCATATGGAACGTTAGAACAGCGGTGAAACAGACTACAGTTCTCAAACTGGAGTAAAAGGAAAGATTCCTTCATAGAACATGACTCAAGTAAAAGTGAAAGTCCACAGTAAAATACTACTTCAGGAAAAGTCTAAAAGTATTTGGTTTCAAATATATTAAGTATCAAAAGTAAAAGTAAAGTAGTAATAATTGAACATTCCTTTATTAAGCAAACCATACCGAACCATTTTCTTGATATTTTAATTTACGAAGCCAGGGTCACACTCCAACACTCCAACATCATTTAAAAACAAAGCATCTGTGTTTAGTGAGTCCACCAGATCAGAGGCAGTAGGGATGACAAGGGATGTTCTCTGTTTAGTGAGTCTGCCAGAGAAAGGCAGTAGGATGACCAGGGATGTTCTCTTTTTAGTGAGTCCCCAGATCAGAGACAGTAGGGATGACCAGGGATGTTCTCTGTTAGTGAGTCTGCCAGATCAGAGACAGTAGGGATGATCAGGAATGTTCTCTGTTTAGTGAGTCCTCCAGATCAGAGACAGTAGAGATGACCAGGGATGTTCTCTGTTTAGTGAGTCTGCCAGATAAGAGGCAGTAGGGATGACCAGGGATGTTCTCTGTTTAGTGAGTCTGCCAGATCAGAGACAGTAGGGATGATCAGGAATGTTCTCTGTTTAGTGAGTCCTCCAGATCAGAGACAGTAGAGATGACCAGGGATGTTCTCTGT
>NW_024061197.1:1010253-1018292 GCF_016432855.1 Salvelinus namaycush | reverse complement strand
ACAGTATTACAGTATCTCTACCATATACAGACACCAACTAGTATCCCTTTATGATTAGCCAGGTCATTACAGTTATACAGTATCTCTACCATATACAGACACCAACTAGTATCCCCTTTATGATCTAGCCAGGTCATTACAGTATATACAGTATCTCTACCATATACAGACCCCACTAGTATCCCCTTTATGATCTAGCCAGGTCATTACAGTAATCTCTACCATATACAGACACCAACTAGTATCCCTTTATGATCTAGCCAGGTTCATTACAGTATCTCTACCATATACACACCAACTAGTATCCCCTTTATGATCTAGCCAGGTCATTACAGTATATACAGTATCTCTACCATATACAGACACCAACTAGTATCCCCTTTATGATCTAGCCAGTTCATTACAGTATCTCTACCATATACAGACACCAACTAGTATCCCCTTTATGATCTAGCCAGGTCATTACAGTATATACAATCTCTACCATATACAGACACCACCTAGTATCCCCTTTATGATCTAGCCAGTTCATTCCAGTATCTCTACCATATACAGACACCAACTAGTATCCCCTTTATGATCTAGCCAGGTCATTACAGTATTACAGTATCTCACCATAACAGACACCAACTAGTATCCCCTTTATGATCTAGCCAGGTCATTACAGTATCTCTACCATATCAGACACCAACTAGTATCCCCTTTATGATCTAGCCAGGTCATTACAGTATATACAGTATCTCTACCATATACAGACACCAACTATGTATCCCCTTTATGATCTAGCCAGGTCATTACAGTATATACAGTATCTCTACCATATACAGACACCAACTAGTCCCTTTATGATCTACCAGGTCTTACAGTATATACAGTACTCTACCATATACAGACACCAACTAGTATCCCCTTTATGATCTAGCCAGGTCATTACAGTTCTATACCATATACAGACACCAACTAGTATCCCCTTTATGATCTAGCCAGGTCATTACAGTATATCAGTATCTCTACCATATACAAACACCAACTAGTATCCCCTTTATGATCTACCCAGGTCATTCAGTATATACAGTATCTCTACCATATACAGACACCAACTAGTATCCCCTTTATGATCTAGCCAGGTCATACAGTATAACAGTATCTCTACCATATACAGACACCAACTAGTATCCCCTTTATGATCTAGCCAGGTCATTACAGTATCTCTACCATATACAGACACCACTAGTATCCCCTTTATGATCTAGCCAGGTCACATTACAGTATCTCTACCATATACAGACACCAACTAGTATCCCCTTTATGATCTAGCCAGGTCATTACAGTATATACAGTATCTCTACCATATACAGACACCAACTAGTATCCCCTTTATGATCTAGCCAGGTCATTACAGTATATACAGTATCTCTACCATATACAGACACCAACTAGTATCCCCTTTATGATCTAGCCAGGTCATTACAGTATCTCTACCATATACAGACACCAACTAGTATCCCTTTATGATCTAGCCAGGTCATTACAGTATATACAGTATCTCTACCATATACAGACACCAACTAGTATCCCCTTTATGATCTAGCCAGGTCATTACAGTATATACAGTATCTCTACCATATACAGACACCAACTAGTATCCCCTTTATGATCTAACCAGGTCATTACAGTATATACGTATCTCACCATATACAGACACCAACTAGTATCCCCTTTATGATCTAACCAGGTCATTACAGTATATACAGTATCTCTACCATATACAGACACCACTAGTATCCCCTTTAGATTAGCCAGGTCATTACAGTATATACAGTATCTCTACCATATACAAGACACAACTAGTATCCCCTTTATGATCTAGCCAGGTCATTACAGTATATACAGTATCTCTACCATATACAGACACCAACTAGTATCCCCTTTATGATCTACCAGGTCATTACAGTATATACAGTACTCTACCATATACAGACACCACCTAGTATCCCCTTTATGATCTAGCCAGGTCATTACAGTATATACATTATCTCTACCATATACAGACACCAACTAGTATCCCCTTTATGCTCTAGCCAGGTCATTACAGTATTACGTATCTCTACCATATACAGACACCAACTAGTATCCCCTTTATGATCTAACCAGTCATTACAGTATATACAGTATCTCTACCATATACAGACACCAACTAGTATCCCCTTTATGATCTAGCCAGGTCATTACAGTATATACTATCTCTACCATATACAGACACCAACTAGTATCCCCTTTATGATCTAGCCAGGTCCATTACAGTATCTCTACCATATACAGACACCAACTAGTATCCCCTTTATAATCTAGCCAGGTCATTACAGTATATACAGTATCTCTACCATATACAGACACAACTAGTATCCCCTTTATGATCTAGCCAGGTCTTACAGTATATACAGTATCTCTAACATATACAGACACCAACTAGTATCCCCTTTATGATCTACCAGGTCATTACAGTATATACAGTATCTCTACCATATACAGACACCAACTAGTATCCCCTTTATGATCTAGCCAGGTCATTACAGTATCTCTACCATATACAGACACCAACTAGTATCCCCTTTATGATCTAACCAGGTCATTACAGTATATACAGTATCTATACCATATACAGACCCAACTAGTATCCCCTTTAGATCTAGCCAGGTCATTACAGTATATACAGTATCTCTACCATATACAGACACCAACTAGTATCCCCTTTATGATCTAGCCAGGTCATTACAGTAATCTCTACCATATACAGACACCACTAGTATCCCCTTTATGATCTAGCCAGGTCATTACAGTATCTCTACCATATACAGCACCAACTAGTATCCCCTTTATGATCTAGCCAGGTCATTACAGTATATACAGTATCTCTACCATATACAGACACCAACTAGTATCCCCTTATGATCTAGCCAGGTCATTACAGTATCTCTACCATATACAGACACCAACTAGTATCCCCTTTATGATCTAGCCAGGTCATTACAGTATATACAGTATCTCTACCATATACAGACACCACTAGTATCCCTTTATGATCTAGCCAGGTCTTACAGTATATACGATATCTCTACCATATACAAGCCTCCTGCAACACCACTAGTATCCCCTTTATTATATTATATTCATATTAGATGGCAAGACTCTTAAATGAGTACTTGCCGCTGGCCTGTTGCGGTGTTCTACAATGTGCTCAACATGGCTGTATCACCGTGTGTACAAGCAATGCCTTGTCAAGCAGTCAGCAGAGAGATTTCAACGTGGATCTGACATGTGAGCTTGTGAGAACCACATAACGCAGAGAAAGAAGCTACCGTCACCAAGGCGCAGGTCCTGCTCTCCCTCTTACCCAACACCACAGTCACCAGCAAGGCAGCAGTCCTGCTCTCTCTCTTCCCCAACCCCACAGCTCCAAGCAGACAGCAGTCTGCTCTCCCCTTCCCCAACCACCACAGCACCAAGCAGGCAGCAGGTCCTGCTCTCCTCTTCCCCAACCACCACGCCAGCACAAGCAGGCAGCAGGTCCTGCTCTCCCTCTTCCCCAACCACCACAGTCCACGCAAGCAGGCAGCAGGTCCTGCTCTCCCTCTTCCCCAACCACCACAGTCACCAAAGCAGTGTCAGCAGGTCCTGCTCTCCCTCTTCCCCAAGCACCACAGTCACCAAGCAGGCAGCAGGTCCTGCTCTCCCGCTTCCCAAGCACCACAGCTCCAAGCAGGCAGCAGGTCCTGCTCTCCTCTCTTCCCAGCCCACACGCTCCCAAAGCAGGCAGCAGGTCCTGCTGTAGGACAATTTTTTTCTACTTTGTAGAATTTAACAATTGTTGTTATTTTTTTTAATATATTTCCACTATATTTCTTCATGTAATTAATACTTTAACAATAGTTTTACACTATTTATCAAGTGTTTATTTTTGCACCTTGCTGGTGATATGCATCTGATGCATTGATAAAGTGGACGCCTGGCAACTTTCTCTATAGCGGGGATTTATATGCTGAAAGACCAGGTGGTTCTAGTGTTAAGGTCTGGTAGATGGGTTTCTGAGAGGCTGAAAGACCAGGTGGTTCTAGTGTTTAGGACTGGTAGATGGGTGTTCTGAAGACCAGGTGTTCTAGTGTTTAGGACTGGTAGATGGGTGTTCTGATAGACTGAAAGACCAGTGGTTCTAGTGTTAAGGACTGTAGATGGTGTTCTGATAGGCTGATAGACCAGGTGGTTCTGGTGTTAAGGACTGGTAGATGGGTGTTCTGATAGGCTGAAAGACCAGGTGGTTCTAGTGTTAAGACTGGTAGATGGGTGTTCTGATAGGCTGAAAAACCAGGTGGTTCTAGTGTTAAGACTGGTAGATGGTGTTTCTGATAGGCTGAAAGACCAAGAGGTTCTCGTGTTAAGAACTGGTACATGGGTGTTCTGATAGGCTGAAAGACCAGGTGGTTCTAGTGTTAAGGACTGGTAGATGGGTGTTCTGATAGACTGAAATACCAGGTGGTTCTAGTGTTAAGGGCTGGTAGATGGGTGTTCTGATAGGCTGAAAGACCAGGTGGTTCTTGGTTAAGGACTGGTAATGGGTTTCTGAATAGACTGAAATACAGGTGGTTCTAGTTGTTAGACTGGTAGATGGGTGTTCTGATAGGCTGAAAGACCAGGTGGTTTCTGGTGTTAAGGACTGGTACATGGGTGTTCTGATAGGCTGAAAGAACAGTTGGTTCTAGTGTTAAGGACTGGTAGATGGGTGTTCTGATAGGATGAAAGACCAGGTGGTTCTAGTGTTAAGGACTGGTAGATAGTGTTCTGATAGGCTGAAAGACCAGGTGGTTCTAGTGGACTTGTAGATGGGTGTTCTGATAGGCTGAAAGACCAGGTGGTTCTAGTGTTAAGGACTGGTAGATGGGTGTTCTGATAGACTGAAATACCAGGTGGTTCTAGTGTTAAGGGCTGGTAGATGGGTGTTCTGATAGGCTGAAAGACCAGGTGGTTCTTGTGTTAAGGACTGGTAGATGGGTGTTCTGATAGACTGAAATACCAGGTGGTTCTAGTGTTAAGACTGGTAGTGGGTGTTCTGATAGGCTGAAAGACCAGGTGGTTCTGGTGTTAAGGACTGGTAGATGGGTGTTCTGATAGGCTGAAAGAACAGGTGGTTCTAGTGTTAAGGACTGGTAGATGGGTGTTCTGATAGGATGAAAGACCAGGTGGTTCTAGTGTTAAGGACTGGTAGATAGTGTTCTGATAGGCTGAAAGACCAGGTGGTTCTAGTGTTATGACTGGTAGATGTGGTGTTCTGATAGGCTGAAAGACCAGTGGTTCTAGTGTTAAGGACTGGTACATGGGTGTTCTGATAGGCTGAAGACCAGTTGGTTCTAGTCTTAAGGACTGGTAGATGGGTGTTCTGAAGACCAGGTGTCTAGTGTTAAGGACTGGTAGATGGGTGTTCTGATAGCTGAAAGACAGGTGGTTCTAGTGTTAAGGGCTGGTAGATGGGTGTTCTGATAGCTGAAAGACGGTGGTTCTAGTGTTAAGGACTGGTAGATGGGTGTTCTGATAGGCTGAAAGACCAGGTGGTTCTAGTGTTAAGGACTGGTAGATGGTTGCTGATAGGCTGAAGACAGGTGGTTCTAGTGGACTGGTAGATGGGTGTTCTGATAGGCTGAAAGACCAGGTGGTTCTAGTGTTAAGGGCTGGTAGATGGGTGTTCTGATAGGCTGAAAGACCAGGTGGTTCTTGTGTTAAGGACTGGTAGATGGGTGTTCTGATAGACTGAAAGACCAGGTGGTTCTAGTGTTAAGGACTGGTAGATGGGTGTTCTGATAGGCTGAAAGACCAGGTGTTCTAGTGTTAAGGACTGGTAGATGGGTGTTCTGATAGGCTGAAAGACCAGGTGTTCTAGTGTTAAGGACTGGTAGATGGGTGTTCTGAAAGGCTGAAAAACCAGGTGGTTCTAGTGTTAAGGACTGGTAGATGGTGTTCTGATAGGCTGAAAGACCAAGAGGTTCTCGTGTTAAGAACTGGTACATGGGTGTTCTGATAGGCTGAAAGACCAGGTGGTTCTAGTGTTAAGGACTGGTACATGGGTGTTCTGATAGGCTGAAAGACCAGGTGGTTCTAGTGTTAAGGGCTGGTAGATGGGTGTTCTGATAGGCTGAAAGACCAGGTGGTTCTTGTGTTAAGGACTGGTAGATGGGTGTTCTGATAGACTGAAATACCAGGTGGTTCTAGTGTTAAGGACTGGTAGATGGGTGTTCTGATAGGCTGAAAGACCAGGTGGTTCTGGTGTTAAGGACTGGTAGATGGGTGTTCTGATAGGCTGAAAGAACAGGTGGTTCTAGTGTTAAGGACTGGTAGATGGGTGTTCTGATAGGATGAAAGACCAGGTGGTTCTAGTGTTAAGGACTGGTAGATAGTGTTCTGATAGGCTGAAAGACCAGGTGGTTCTAGTGTTAAGGACTGGTAGATGGGTGTTCTGATAGGCTGAAAGACCAGGTGGTTCTAGTGTTAAGGACTGGTACATGGGTGTTCTGATAGGCTGAAAACCAGTGGTTCTAGTGTTAAGGACTGGTAGATGGGTTGTTCTGAAAGACCAGGTGGTTCTAGTGTTAAGGACTGGTAGATGGGTGTTCTGATAGGCTGACAGACCAGGTGGTTCTAGTGTTAAGGACTGGTAGATGGTGTTCTGATAGGCTGAAAGACCAGGTGGTTCAATTGTTAGGACTGGTAGATGGTGTTCTGATAGGCTGAAAGACCAGGTGGTTCTAGTGTTAAGGACTGGTAGATGGTGTTCTGATAGGCTGAAAGACCAGTGGTTTTAGTGTTAAGGACTGGTAGATGGGTGTTCTGATAGGCTGAAGACCAGGTGGTTCTAGTGGACTGTAGATGGGTGTTCTGATAGGCTGAAAGACCAGGTGTTCTAGTGTTAAGGACTGGTAGATGGGTTCTGATAGGCTGAAAGACCAGGTGGTTCTAGTGTTAAGGGCTGGTAGATGGGTGTTCTGATAGGCTGAAAGACCAGGTGGTTCTGTGTTAAGGACTGGTAGATGGGTTTTTGATAGGCTGAAAGACCAGGTGGTTCTAGTGTTAAGGACTGGTAGATGGTGTTCTGATAGGCTGAAAGACCAGGTGGTTCTAGTGTTAAGGACTGGTAGATGGGTGTTCTGATAGGCTGAAAGACCAGGTGGTTCTAGTGGACTTGTAGATGGGTGTTCTGATAGGCTGAAAGACCAGGTGGTTCTAGTGTTAAGGACTGGTAGATGGGTGTTCTGATAGGCTGAAAGACCAGGTGGTTCTATGTTTAAGGGCTGTAGTATGGGTTGTTCTGATAGGCTGAAAGACCAGGTGGTTCTTGTGTTAGGACGGGTAGATGGGTGTTCGATAGACTGAAAGACCAGGTGGTTCTAGTGTTAAGGACTGGTAGATGGGTGTTCTGATAGGCTGAAAGACACGGTGTTCTGTGTTAAGGACTGGTAGATGGTGTTCTGATAGGCTGAAAGACCAGGTGGTTCTAGTGTTAAGGACTGGTAGATGGGTGTTCTGATAGGCTGAAAAACCAGGTGGTTCTAGTGTTAAGGACTGGTAGATGGTGTTCTGATAGGCTGAAAGACCAAGAGGTTCTCGTGTTAAGAACTGGTACATGGGTGTTCTGATAGGCTGAAAGACCAGGTGGTTCTAGTGTAAGGACTGGTACATGGGTGTTCTGATAGGCTGAAAGACCAGGTGGTTCTAGTGTTAAGGACTGGTAGATGGGTGTTCTGAAAGACCAGGTGGTTCTAGTGTTAAGGACTGGTAGATGGGTGTTCTGATAGGCTGACAGACCAGGTGGTTCTAGTGTTAAGGACTGGTAGATGGGTGTTCTGATAGGCTGAAAGACCATTTGGTTCTAGTGTTAAGGACTGGTAGATGGGTGTTCTGATAGGCTGATAGACCAGGTGGTTCTAGTGTTAAGGACTGGTAGATGGGTGTTCTGAAAGACCAGGTGGTTCTAGTGTTAAGGACTGGTAGATGGG